>NC_079190.1:299274832-299574832 GCF_029499605.1 Hyla sarda
CCCTCATACAGGCCTCATCCCGGATGAAGAAACATCCCGACAAAAAGAGGGGGAGACCTAAGGGGGGGGTACTGTTATGCCGAGCGCTCCGGGTCCCTGCTCCTCCCCGGAGCGCTCGCGGCGTTCCTCTCTCTGCAGCGCCCAGCGGGTCTGACCGGGAGCGCTGCACTGACATTGCTGGCGGGGGTGCGATTCGCATAGCGGGACGCGGCTGTCACGTCCTGGCACGTCCTCCGCTCCTTAGGGTGCGCGCGCGCCAGCTCTCTAAGATTTAAAGGGCCAGTGCACCAGTGATTGGTGCCTGGCCCAATCAGCCTAATTAGCTTCCACCTGCTCCCTGTCCATATTACCTCTCTTCCCCTGCACTTCCTTGCCGGATCTTGTTGCCATTGTGCCAGTGAAAGCGTTCCTTGTGTGTTCCTAGTCTGTGTTCCAGACCTCCTGCCGTTGCCCCTGACTACGATCCTTGCTGCCTGCCCTGACCTTCTGCTACGTCCGACCCTGCTCTTGTCTAATCCCTTGTACCGCGCATATCTCAGCAGTCAGAGAGGTTGAGCCATTGCCGGTGGATACGACCGAGTTGCTACCGCCGCTGCAAGTCCATCCCGCTTTGCGGCGGGCTCTGGTGAAAACCAGTAGCAACTTAGAACCGGTCCACCGACACGGTCCACGCCAATCCCTCTCTGGCACAGAGGATCCACCTCCAGCCAGCCGAATCGTGACAGTAGATCCGGCCATGGATGCCGCTGAGGTCCCGCTGCCAGTTGTCGCCGACCTCACCACGGTGGTCGCCCAGCAGGCGCAACAAGGCCACCAGCTGTCTCAACTGACCCTGATGCTACAGCAGCTACTACCACAGCTTCAGCAATCATCTCCTCCGCCAGCTCCTGCACCTCCTCCGCAGCGAGTGGCCGCTTCCAGCCTCCGATTATCCTTGCCGGATAAATTTGATGGGGACTCTAAGTTTTGCCGTGGTTTTCTTTCGCAATGTTCCCTGCATTTGGAGATGATGTCGGACCAGTTTCCAACTGAAAGGTCTAAGGTGGCTTTCGTAGTCAGCCTTCTGTCTGGGAAAGCCCTGTCATGGGCCACACCGCTCTGGGACCGCAATGATCCTGTCACTGCCTCTGTACACTCCTTCTTCACGGAGATTCGAAGTGTCTTTGAGGAACCTGCCCGAGCCTCTTCTGCCGAGACTGCCCTGCTGAACCTGGTCCAGGGTAATTCTTCTGTTGGCGAGTACACCATCCAATTCCGTACTCTTGCCTCCGAATTATCCTGGAATAACGAGGCCCTCTGCGCGACCTTTACAAAAGGCCTATCCAGTAACATCAAAGATGTGCTGGCCGCACGAGAAATTCCTGCTAACCTGCATGAACTTATTCATCTTGCCACCCGCATTCTCTCCCCGGCTCCTCTCTCCTCTGGTCCTCTGCAATCCGTTCCTGTGCCTCCCGCCGTGGAGGCTATGCAAGTTGACCGGTCTCGCTTGACACCTCAAGAGAGGACACGACGCCGCATGGAGAACCTTTGCCTGTACTGTGCCGGTACCGAACATTTCTGCCACGATTCGGCTGGCTGGAGGTGGATCCTCTGTGCCAGAGAGGGATTGGCGTGGACCGTGTCGGTGGACCGGTTCTAAGTTGCTACTGGTATTCACCTGAGCCCGCCGCAAAGCGGGATGGTCTTGCAGCGGCGGTAGCAACTCGGTCGTATCCACCGGCAATGGCTCAACCTCTCTGACTGCTGAGATAAGCGCGGCACAAGGGAGTAGACGAGAGCAAGGTCGGACATAGCAGAAGGTCAGGGCAGGCAGCAAGGATCGTAGTCAGGGGCAACGGCAGGAGGTCTGGAACACAGGCTAGGAACACACAAGGAAACGCTTTCACTGGCACAATGGCAACAAGATCCGGCAAGGGAGTGCAGGGGAAGTGAGGTATAAGAAGGGAGTGCACAGGTGAAGATCCTGATTAGGCCTGCTGCACCAATCAGTGGCGCAGTGGCCCTTTAAATCGCAGAGACCCGGCGCGCGCGCGCCCTAAGGAGCGGGGCCGCGCGCGCCGGGACAACACAGACGGAGAACGGGTCAGGTACGGGAGCCGGGATGCGCATCGCGAGCGGGCGCGTCCCGCGTCGCGAATCGCATCCCGGCTGGGAGTGATATCGCAGCGCACCCGGTCAGGAGGTCTGAACGGGGCGCTGCGAATGAGAGGACGCTGCGAGCGCTCCGGGGAGGAGCAGGGAGCGGGAGCGTAACAATTTTTTGAAGGATTGTCCTATCCGTCCTCCTCGCCAGGAAAGACGCACGCTGACTCCGCACAAAGGTGAGACAGCTCTTTATGTGAACTCTGCTTCTCCACGTCTTACTGTGCCTGTGCGGATGTCTTCTTCTACCTTCTCCTTCTCTGTTATGGCCTTCTTGGATTCCGGATCTGCAGGAAATTTTATTTTGGCCTCTCTCATCAACAGGTTCAACATCCCGGTGACCAGTCTCGCCAGACCCCTCTACATCAACTCTGTTAATAATGAAAGATTGGACTGTACCGTGCGTTACCGCACAGAACCTCTCTTAATGTGCATCGGACCCCATCACGAAAAAATTGAATTTTTGTTCCTCTCTAACTGCACTTCAGAAATTCTTCTTGGATTACCGTGGCTTCAACGCCATTCCCCTACCCTTGATTGGACCACAGGGGAAATCAAGAACTGGGGTACTTCTTGCCACAAGGACTGTCTTAAACCGGCTCCCAGTACTCACAGTCAAGACCCTGTAGTTCCCCCGGTATCTGGTCTTCCTAAGGCCTATCTGGACTATGCTGATGTTTTTTGCAAAAAACAAGCAGAGACTTTGCCTCCTCACAGGCCTTATGACTGTCCTATTGACCTCCTCCCGGGTATTACTCCACCCCGGGGCAGAATCTATCCTCTGTCTGGTCCGGAAACCCAAGCCATGTCGGAATACATTCAGGAGGACTTAAAAAAGGGGTTTATCCGCAAGTCCTCCTCTCCTTCCGGAGCTGGATTTTTTTTTGTCTCCAAAAAAGACGGCTCCCTACGCCCTTGCATTGATTACCGCGGACTTAATAAAATCACGGTAAAAAAACGCTACCCCCTACCTCTTATCTCGGAACTCTTTGACCGCCTACGAGGCGCCCACATCTTCACCAAGCTGGACTTAAGAGGTGCTTATAATCTCATCCGCATCAGGGAGGGGGACGAATGGAAGACTGCATTTAACACCAGAGATGGACACTTTGAGTATCTGGTTATGCCCTTTGGCCTTTGCAACGCCCCTGCCGTCTTCCAAGACTTTGTAAATGAAATTTTTCGTGATCTTCTATATACCTGTGTTGTGGTTTACCTGTACGATATTCTGATTTTTTCTACCAACTTAGAAGAACACCGCCAGCATGTCCGCATGGTTCTTCAGAGACTTCGGGACAATCAACTTTATGCCAAAATGGAAAAATGTCTCTATGAATGTCAGTCTCTTCCTTTCCTAGGATACTTAGTCTCTGGCCAGGGACTACAAATGGACCCAGATAAACTATCTGTCGTATTAGATTGGCCACGCCCCTCCGGACTCCGTGCTATCCAATGTTTTTTGGGGTTCGCCAATTATTACAGACAATTTATTCCACACTTTTCCACTATTGTGGCTCCTATCGTGGCTCTAACCAAGAAAAATGCCAATCCTAAGTCCTGGTCTACTCTAGCGGAAGACGCATTTAAACATCTCAAGTATGCCTTTTCTTCTGCTCCCGTACTCACCAGACCTGACCCATCTAAACCCTTCTTATTGGAGGTAGACGCCTCCTCAGTGGGAGCTGGAGCAGTTCTTGTACAAAAAAATTCTTCCGGGCATGCTGTTACTTGTGGGTTTTTTTCTAGGACCTTCTCTCCGGCGGAGAAAAACTACTCCGTTGGTGATCGAGAATTACTGGCCATAAAATTGTCGCTTGAGGAATGGAGGCACCTGCTGGAGGGATCCAAATATCCAGTTATTATATACACTGACCACAAGAATCTCTCTTATCTCCAGTCTGCCCAACGACTGAACCCTCGCCAGGCTAGGTGGTCGTTGTTCTTTGCCCGTTTTAACTTTGAAATCCATTTTCGCCCTGCTGACAAGAACATTAGGGCCGATGCCCTCTCTCGTTCTTCAGATGCCTCTGAAGTGGAAGCCTGTCCGCAACACATCATTCCTCCGGACTGTCTGATCTCCACTTCTCCAGCTTCCATCAGACAAACTCCTCCAGGGAAGACCTTCGTTTCTCCATGCCAGCGCCTCGGGATTCTCAAGTGGGGACACTCCTCCCACCTCGCAGGCCATGCTGGCATCAAAAAATCCTTTCAACTCATCTCTCGATTTTATTGGTGGCCTACTCTGGAGACTGATGTTGTTGATTTCGTGCGGGCTTGTACTGTCTGTGCCCGGGATAAGACTCCTCACCAGAAGCCTGCTGGTCTCCTTCATCCTCTGCCTGTTCCTGAACAACCTTGGTCACAGATTGGTATGGACTTTATTACTGACTTGCCTTTATCCCGTGGCAACACAGTTGTTTGGGTGGTCGTTGATCGATTCTCCAAGATGGCACATTTTATCCCTCTTCCAGGCCTTCCTTCAGCGCCTCAGTTGGCAAAGCAATTTTTTATACACATTTTTCGCCTTCACGGGTTGCCCACGCATATCGTCTCGGATAGAGGCGTTCAATTTGTGTCTAAATTCTGGAGGGCCCTCTGTAAGCAGCTCAAGATCAAATTAAACTTCTCTTCTTCTTATCATCCCCAATCCAATGGGCAAGTAGAAAGAATTAATCAGGTCTTGGGTAACTATTTGCGACATTTTGTTTCCTCCCGCCAGGATGACTGGGCAGATCTTCTACCATGGGCCGAATTCTCATACAACTTCAGAGTCTCCAAATCTTCTGCTAAATCCCCATTCTTCGTGGTGTACGGCCGTCACCCTCTTCCTCCCCTCCCCACTCTTATGCCCTCTGGTTTGCCCGCTGTTGATGAAGTGACTCGAGACATTTCCACCATATGGAAAGAAACCCAAAATTCTCTTTTACAGGCTTCATCCCGGATGAAAAAATTTGCTGATAAGAAAAGAAGAACTCCCCCCATTTTTGCTCCCGGAGACAAGGTATGACTCTCCGCTAAGTATGTCCGCTTTCGTGTCCCCAGTTATAAACTGTGACCACGCTATCTTGGTCCTTTCAAAATCATGTGCCAGATCAACCCTGTCTCTTACAAACTCCTTCTTCCTCCTTCTCTCCGTATTCCCAATGCCTTCCATGTCTCTCTCCTCAAACCACTCATCCTTAACCGCTTCTCTCCCAAAGTTGTTTCTCCCACTCCTGTTTCCGGTTCATCTGACGTCTTTTCGGTGAAGGAGATTCTAGCATGCAAGACAGTCAGAGGTAAAAGATTCTTCTTGGTTGACTGGGAGAATTGTGGCCCGGAGGAGAGATCTTGGGAACCTGAGGACAACATCCTGGACAAAAGTCTTATCCTCAGGTTCTCAGGCTCCAAGAAGAGGGGGAGACCCAAGGGGGGGGTACTGTTACGCCGAGCGCTCCGGGTCCCCGCTCCTCCCCGGAGCGCTCGCAGCGTTCTCTCATTCGCAGCGCCCCGGTCAGACCTGCTGACCAGGTGCGCTGCGATATTACTCCCAGCCGGGATGCGATGCGGGACGCGCCCGCTCATCTCGGCTCCCGTACCTGACCCGTTCCCCGTCTGTGTTGTCCCGGCGCGCGCGGCCCCGCTCCTTAGGGCGCGCGCGCGCCGGGTCTCTGCGATTTAAAGGGCCACTGCGCCACTGATTGGCGCAGCAGGCCTAATCAGTATCCTCACCTGTGCACTCCCTACTTATACCTCACTTCCGCTGCACTCCCTTGCCGGATCTTGTTGCCATTGTGCCAGTGAAAGCGTTTCCTTGTGTGTTCCTAGCCTGTGTTCCAGACCTCCTGCCGTTGCCCCTGACTACGATCCTTGCTGCCTGCCCTGACCTTCTGCTACGTCCGACCTTGCTCTTGTCTACTCCCTTGTACCGCGCTTATCTCAGCAGTCAGAGAGGTTGAGCCGTTGCCGGTGGATACGACCTGGTTGCTACCGCCGCTGCAAGACCATCCCGCTTTGCGGCGGGCTCTGGTGAATACCAGTAGCAACTTAGAACCGGTCCACCGACACGGTCCACGCCAATCCCTCTCTGGCACAGAGGATCCACCTCCAGCCAGCCGAATCGTGACACTTGTTGGGTCCTCCACAAACTGGCCCATAAAATTATCCTGCAATGAATTTAGGAATTGTCGCCCCTTTGTAGTTTTAGTCAACCTCCGACCCCAATCTATGTCTGGATAGTTAAAATCTCCCATTATTACCACTGTACCGGCCCGGGCAGCCCTCTCTATTTGTTTATACAGCCGACCTTCTATTTCCTCAGTGATATTAGGGGGTCTGTATATTACACCAAATATTTTTTCAGTTGTTCCCTCCTTTTGTAATTCTACCCACAGTGATTCCACATCCTCAGAATCATCACACACAATGGCATCGTTCACACTGACTTTCATACCACTTCTAACATACAGACAGACTCCACCACCTTTCCTGTTCATTCTATCCTTGTGAAACAATGTAAACCGGGACACACACCGCTCTGCTAAGTGTCCCTTACCCGTCCCCCGGCGTCACTTACCTGGCCATGCGGTGTCCCGAGCGATCCCGGCGCGAGCGGCGTCCTCCAGGCGATCTTGGCAGTGATGCGTCCCCGACGGTGAGTTTCCAGCAGCAAGGCGGCATCTTCATTGGCAGCAGTGAGATCGCCGTAAAGTGATCTCACCGCTGCCTCTGGGAGTTTCAAAACTGCAACTCCCAGCATGCCCAGACAGCCTTTGGCTTTCTGTGCATGCTGGGAGTTGTAGTTTTGCAACATCTGGAGGTCCACAGTTTGAAGACCACTGTATAATGGTCTCCAATCTGTGCTCTTCCAGATGTTACAAAACTACAAATCTCAGCATGCTCAGTCTGTCCAGGCATGCTGGGAGTTGTAGTTCTATAACATCTGGAAGAGCGCAGATTGGTGACCATTATACAGTGGTCTCCAAAGTGTGGACCTCCAGATGTTGCAAAACTACAACTCCCAGCATACCAGACTGCCCAAGCATGCTGGAAGTTGTAGTTCGGCAACATCTGATCCTTCAGATATTGCCGAACTACAACTTCCAGAATGCCTGGGCATGCTGGGAGTTGTAGTTTTGCAACAACTGGAGGCACACTAGTTGGGAAACATTGTCCGTTTCCTACCTCAGTGCCTCCAGCTGTTGCAATTGTTGCAAAACTATAACTCCCAGCATGCACTGACAGACCATACATGCTGGAAGTTGTAGTTTTGCAATAGCTGGAGGCACACTGGTTTGGAAACACTAAGTTAAGTAATAAACTTTCAAGTGTTTTTCAACCAGTGTGCCTTCAGCTGTTAGATAACTTCAACCCCCAGCATGCCCCCGGGTGCCAGTAACCTGAGGTTTGCCAAGAGGTGCCAACACCACCAGGCAACCTGGGCGCAAACCCAGATTTTATCTCTGTGCCACGAATCTTTAGGCAACTGCCCTACATAATGAAGTGGAATGGGGAAGCAGGAGCTGCCAGTACCCTGCTCTACGAGTCACTTATAGTTTAAAGGCAATTTGGGCCTGCATCCTATGAGCTGCCAGGACACAATCTTCACACTGGCCAGCCAGATGATATAACATCATTGCGTCGGCCCGGGGATCCTGTCCCGGTGGCTTACAGGGAAAGACCTGCTATAATTACTGTGGGAACCAGGAATAGGTAAATGTTTTTTTTTTTTTTTAACATTCTGTGGGAGATCATTATTATATAGAAGCATGGGGGGGGGGGGTCATTATCACAGTAGGTGGGCCACAAAAGCGTTAATTATTATTGAATAGGGGAGCACTATTGTATGGGGCACAGGGGGCCATTATTCCAGTAAGGGGGCTCTGGGGAAACTACTACTTTATGGGGGCACAGGGGACATTACTATTATAGAGTATATATAATATAATATATATACTATACTATATGGGGGAAAGGGGGGACAATACTATATAGGGACAGTATTGGCGCCTACTACTTTATGGGGCAGATATGGAACCTAATTGTATATGGTGGCAGTGTTAAGGCCTAGCTACCATATAGGGGCAGTGTGGGGGCATAGCTACTAAGTGGTAAAGTGGGGCTGAACTACTATATGGGGCACAGAGGTGGCATAACTACTATATGGGAGCACAGAGGTGGCCAGGCCTAGTTACTATATGGGGGAAAATGGAGCCTTATAGTATGGTATACTATAAAAGAGCATGTGGGGAGCCTAGATATTATATGAGAGCATAGAGGGGGGCTAAATACCATATAGGAGCACAAAGTAGGCACTATTACTGTGTAGGGCAATAGATATCGGGAGTTTGTATAATTGTGTAGTTATTGTGCTGGAGAAAGGAGCTTCAAATATTTGTTTGGCAGATTCTGTGGAGAAACGTCTTGGCAGGAAGAAGTCTTTATGATGGCCTAGGCGAGACGGAGAAAAAAGTGAACTACTCTGATCAAACAAGACATCACTTGTGAGAAGGTATATATGGTACTGTATGTGGGAATATATCTTCAAAAACATGCTAACAAGTTGTGAGCCCTAATGGGGACAGGGACCAATTTGAATGTACAGCGCTGCGGAATCTGTGTGCGCTATATAAATAAAGAGCTATTATTATCATTATTATTGGTGTTTGTATAGTGGATTTTTTTGAGTTACAAGGTAACAGTATTAGTCAATGGTATTGGTAGGGTTGGTCATGAAGAGGCAACATTATATTAACAGTATAATGATAATATGTATGGTGATAATATTCATCCTTGTCTACTGGTATTATTGATAATATTGGTCTCAGTCTACAGGATTTGGTCAGTAACAGTATGATGGTAATATGTATAGTGATACAATTTCCTATTTGTATACTGGTATTATTGGTGACATTGATCAGTATACAGAGTTTTGGACAGTGACAGTATGGTGGTAACATGTATGGTAATAACATTTCACCTTGTATAATCATATTATTTGGTTACTGAAATTACTATTTTTAAGAGGTATACAATATTATCTCATGCATAGAAAATTGTCTTAGCTATGTTAATTTATTATGTTTTTTTTTTGTAACCTCTAATTGTGCATGGGGTGTATGGAGTGATGAGGAGACTGAGGATGGAGTGTGTGGGGTGTATGGAGTGATGAGGAGTCTGAGGATGGAGTGCATGGGGTGTATGGGGGGTGATGAGACTGAGGATGAAGTGCATGGGGTGTATGGGGTGATGAGGAGACTGAGGATGGAGTGCATGGGGTGTATGGAGTGATGAGGCGACTGAGGATGAAATGCATGGTGTGTATGGGGTGATGAGGAGACTGAGGATGGAGTGCATGGGGTGTATGGAGTGATGAGGAGACTGAGGATGGAGTGCGTGGGGTGTATGGGGTGATGAGGAGATTGAGGATGGAGTGCGTGGCGTGTATGGGGTGATGAGGAGACTGTGGATGGAGTGCGTGGGGTGTATGGGGTGATGAGGAGACTGAGGATGGAGTGCGTGGGGTGTATGGGGTGATGAGGAGACTGAGGATGGAGTGCGTGGGGTGTATGGAGTGATGAGGAGACTGAGGATGGAGTGCGTGGGGTGTATGGGGTGATGAGGAGATTGAGGATGGAGTGCGTGGGGTGAATGGGGTGATGAGGAGACTGAGGATGGAGTGCGTGGGGTGTATGGGGTGATGAGGAGACTGAGGATGGAGTGCGTGGGGTGTATGGGGTGATGAGGAGACTGAGGATGGAGTGCGTGGGGTTTATGGGGTGATGAGGAGACTGAGGATGGAGTGCGTGGGGTGTATGGGGTGATGAGGAGACTGAGGATGGAGTGCGTGTGGTGTATGGGGTGATGAGGAGTCTGAGGATGGAGTGCATGGGGTGTATGGAGTGATGAGGAGACTGAGGATGAAGTGCGTGGGGTGTATGGAGTGATGAGGAGTCTGAGGATGGAGTGCATGGGGTGTATGGGGGGTGATGAGACTGAGGATGAAGTGCATGGGGTGTATGGGGTGATGAGGAGACTGAGGATGGAGTGCGTGGGGTGTATGGGGTGATGGGGAGATTGAGGATGGAGTGCGTGGGGTGAATGGGGTGATGAGGAGACTGAGGATGGAGTGCGTGGGGTGTATGGGGTGATGAGGAGACTGAGGATGGAGTGCGTGGGGTGTATGGGGTGATGAGGAGACTGAGGATGGAGTGCGTGGGGTGTATGGGGTGATGAGGAGACTGAGGATGGAGTGCGTGTGGTGTATGGGGTGATGAGGAGACTGAGGATGGAGTGCGTGGGGTGTATGGAGTGATGAGGAGACTGAGGATGGAGTGCATGGGGTGTATGGAGTGATGTGGAGACTGAGGATGGAGTGCGTGGGGTGTATGGAGTGATGAGGAGTCTGAGGATGGAGTGCATGGGGTGTATGGGGGGTGATGAGACTGAGGATGAAGTGCATGGGGTGTATGGGGTGATGAGGAGACTGAGGATGGAGTGCATGGGGTGTATGGAGTGATGAGGTGACTGAGGATGAAATGCATGGTGTGTATGGGGTGATGAGGAGACTGAGGATGGAGTGCATGGGGTGTATGGAGTGATGAGGAGACTGAGGATTGAGTGCGTGGGGTGTATGGGGAGATGAGGAGATTGAGGATGGAGTGCGTGGGGTGTATGGGGGGATGAGGAGACTGAGGATGGAGTGTGTGGGTGTATGGGGTGATGAGGAGACTGAGGATGGAGTGCGTGGGATGTATGGAGTGATGAGGAGACTGAGGATGGAGTGCGTGGGGTGTATGGGGCGATGTGGAGACTGACGATGGAGTGCGTGGGGTGTATGGGGTGATGAGGAGACTGAGGATGGAGTGCGTGGGGTGTATGGGGTGATGAGGAGACTGAGGATGGAGTGTGTGTGGTGTATGGGGTGATGAGGAGACTGAGGATGGAGTGCGTGGGGTGTATGGGGTGATGAGGAGACTGAGGATGGAGTGCATGGGGTGATGAGGAGACTGAGGATGGAGTGCATGGGGTGTATGGGGTGATGAGGAGACTGAGGATGGAGTGCGTGGGGTGTATGGGGTGATGAGGAGACTGAGGATGGAGTGCGTGGGGTGTATGGGGTGATGAGGAGACTGAGGATAGAGTGCATGGGGTGTATGGGGTAATGAGGAGACTGAGGATGGAGTGCATGGAGTGTATGGGGTGATGAGGAGACTGAGGATGGAGTGCGTGGAGTGTATGGGGTGATGAGGAGACTGAGGATGGAGTGCATGGGGTGTATGGGGTGATGAGGAGACTGAGGATGGAGTGCGTGGGGTGTATGGGGTGATGAGGAGACTGAGGATGGAGTGCGTGGGGTGTATGGGGTGATGAGGAGACTGAGGATGGAGTGCGTGGGGTGTATAGGGTGATGAGGAGACTGAGGATGGAGTGCGTGGGGTGTATGGGGTGATGAGGAGACTGAGGATGGGTTGTGTGGCGTGTATGGGGTGATGAGACTGAGGATGGAGTGCGTGGGGTGTATGGGGTGATGAGGAGACTGAGGATGGGGTGTGTGGGGTGTATGGGGTGATGAGGAGACTGAGGATGGAATGCATGGGGTGATGAGGAGACTGAGGATGGAGTGCATGGGGTGATGAGGAGACTGAGGATGGAGTGCGTGGGGTGTATGGGGTGATGAAGAGACTGAGGATGGGGTGCATGGGGTGTATGGGGTGATGAGGAGACTGAGGATGGAGTGCATGGGGTGATGAAGAGACTGAGGATGGAGTGCATGGGGTGTAGAGGAGACTGAGGATGGGTGCATGAGGTGATGAGGAGACTGAGGATGGAGTGTATGGGGGTGATGAGGAGACTGAGGATGGAGTGCATGGGGTGATGAGGAGACTGAGGATGGAGTGCGTGGGGTGTATGGGGTGATGAGGAAACTGAGGATGGAGTGCGTGGGGTGTATGGGGTGATGAGGAGACTGAGGATGGAGTGCATGGGGTGTATGGGGTGATGAGGAGACTGAGGATGGAGTGCGTGGGGTGTATGGGGTGATGAGGAGATTGAGGATGGGTTGTGTGGGGTGTATGGGGTGATGAGACTGAGTATGGGGGGCGTGGGGTGTATGGGGGTGATGAGGAGACTGAGGATGTGTTGTGTGGGGTGTATGGGGTGATGAGGAGACTGAGGATGGAGTGCATGGGGTGTATGGGGTGATTCAGTGGTTGGTACAGTATTTGGCAGTATTATATTAATGGAGTACAGTGGTTGGCAGTATTATATTAATGGAGTACAGCGGTTGGCAGCATTATTTTCAGGGGTACAGTATTTGGCAATATTATATTCAGGGGTACATTGGTTGGCAGTATTATATTCAGTGGTATAGTATTTGGCAGTATTATATTCATGGAGTACAGTGGTTGGCAGTATTATATTCATGGAGTACAGTGGTTGGCAGTATTATATTCATTGGTACAGTGTGTGGTAGTATTATATTCATGGAGTACAGTGGTTGGCAGTATTATATTCAGGGGTACAGTATTTGGCAGTATTATATTCAGGGGTACATTGGTTGGCAGTATTATATTCAGTGGTATAGTATTTGGCAGTATTATATTCATGGAGTACAGTGGTTGGCAGTATTATATTCATGGAGTACAGTGGTTGGCAGTATTATATTCATTGGTACAGTGTGTGGTAGTATTATATTCATGGAGTACAGTGGTTGGCAGTATTATATTCAGGGGTACAGTGGTTGGCAGTATTATATTCATGGAGTACAGTGGTTGGCAGTATTACATTCAGGGGTACAGTATTTGGAAGTATTATATTCAGGGGTACATTGGTTGGCAGTATTATACAGTATTTGGCAGTATTATATTCATGGAGTACAGTGGTTGGCAGTATTATATTCAGGGGTACAGTGTATAGTAGTATTATATTCAGGGGTACAGTGGTTGACAGTATTATATTCAGGGGTACAGTATTTGGCAGTATTATATTCAGGGGTACAGTGGTTGGCAGTATTATATTCAGAGGTACAGTGGTTGGCAGTATTATATTCAGGGGTTACAGTATTTGGCAAGGTTATAATGATTACTGTCATCATACAGAGGATGAGGATCTACTGACAAATTAAGGAACCAATGATGTCCAGGTGTCAGACTCTGCAGAGAAGATGGAAGAAATCCTGGTTCTGGACCAACTGAAGAAGAAAAGTAAAGACTACAGAGAAGACGTCACTCAGGTCAGTGATATCATTGTGTATTTTCCTAACTGTCCCATCAGAGCTGTAGTCACTGATATAATTGTGTAGTCTCCTGACTGTCCCATCAGCTGTAGTCACTTCAGACATGATGGGAGTTGCAGCTTTCCAACATCTGGGGAGCCACTTGAACCAAGGTGATTGGTGGGGGTCCCATGAGTCAGACCCCACCATAAAAAGGGGCTGTTTATTTTAACCCCTTAACGACGCAGGACGTATATTTACGTCCTGCGCCGGCTCCCGCGATATGAAGCGGGATCGCGCCGCGATCCTGCATCATATCGCGTCGGTCCCGGCGCTCATCAACGGCTGGGACCCGCGGCTAATACCACACATCGCCGATCGCGGTGATGTGCGGTATTAACCCTTTAGAAGCGGCGGTCAAAGCTGACCGCCGCTTCTAAAGTGAAACTGAAAGTGACCCGGCTGCTCAGTCGGGCTGTTCGGGACCGCCGCGGTGAAATCGCGGCGTCCCGAACAGCTGATCGGACACCGGGAGGGCTCTTACCTGCCTCCTCGGTGTCCGATCGACGAATGACTGCTCCGTGCCTGAGATCCAGGCAGGAGCAGTCAATCGCCGATAATGCTGATCACAGGCGTGTTAATACACGCCAGTGATCAGCATAGGAGATCAGTGTGTGCAGTGTTATAGATCCCTATAGGACCTATAACACTGCAAAAAAAAAGTTAAAAAAAAATGTTAATAAAGGTCATTTAACCCCTTCCCTAATAAAAGTTTGAATCACCCCCCTTTTCCCATAAAAAAAAATAAAACAGTGTAAAAAAATAAATAAAATAAACATATGTGGTATCGACGCGTGCGTAAATGTCCGAACTATAAAAATATATAATTAATTAAACCGCACGGTCAATGGCGTACGCGCAAAAAAATTCCAAAGTCCAAAAAAGCGTATTTTGGTCACTTTTTATACCATTAAAAAAATGAATAAAAAGTGATCAAAAAGTCCGATCAAAACAAAAATCATACCGATAAAAACTTCAGATCACGGCTCAAAAAATGAGCCCTCATACCGCCCTGTACGTGGAAAAATAAAAAAGTTATAGGGGTCAGAAGATGACATTTTTAAATGTATAAATTTTCCTGCATGTAGTTATGATTTTTTCCAGAAGTGCGACAAAATCAAACCTATATAAGTAGGGTATCATTTTAACCGTATGGACCTACAGAATAATGATAAGGTGTCATTTTTACCGAAATATGCACTGCGTAGAAACGGAAGCCCCCAAAAGTTACAAAATGGCGTTTTTTTTCAATTTTGTCGCACAATGATTTTTTTTTCCGTTTCGCCGTGCATTTTTGGGTAAAATGACTAGAGTCACAGCAAAGTAGAATTGGCGACGCAAAAAATAAGCCATAATATGGATTTTTAGGTGGAAAATTGAAAGGGTTATGATTTTTTAAAAGGTAAGGAGGAAAAAACGAAAGTGCAAAAACGGAAAAACCCTTAGTCCTTAAGGGGTTAAAATGCCTGGGCTTATTTTTGGTCCCAGTCTGGCCTTGCCTGTAAGTCACTTCTATCACTAAGGAGCCAAGGAACCAGGGGGTGGCAAGGGGTGTCGTGCTAAGTCCAGGGGTGCGAGTGTAAAGGGGAGCACTACCCTCTGCCTCCCAGCTAGATACGGGTCAGGCTGATCCGGGGAGTACTCACCGGGCCTGGGCCGCACACTGAGAGGGACAGGGGCCACCCGGAGCCCACCTCAGGAGCCGTTCCATCCACCTGTGGTGGACAAAGCAAGTGGCGACACTACACGCGTGGTGGAGGCACTCCGGTGGAGGCACTCCGGTGGGGGCCCAGGCACATTCTTTGCACATTTTGTCTGTGTCCGCCCCTGATCCTGTTCCAGATATCGTGGGGGGTCCCAGTGGTCTGACCCCCCACGATCAGCTTCTTATTCCATATCCTGTGGATAGGGAATACATTCATTTTGGCTGGAGTTCTTCTTTCATGCAGATCCTGATTTCCCCCTTTGAAGCCTAGAAGGGAAAATCTACATGGATTTTGCACAGAATTTTTCTGCAGAGCAGTGGTTGAGATTTTATCCATTTCATCCACTTTGCTGTTACTGTAACTGCTGACATGTTTTTACATGGAAATTCCTCTACTGGTAATCTGCAGCATTCCCTTATGTGTGACCTTTCCCTGAAGGGTTTTTTCCTCATTGCTGAATGTGATGTCATATAGCTAGGGTATGCTACACTTTCTGGTTGGCAAGAACCTGACTGCCAGGACTTCTACTGACTGAGAATGAAGATGCCAAGGCAGTGCATCAATCACCCACAAAAAGTGCAAACATTTCCCACAAAAAAGTGCAGGAGGATTCAGTCTATCACAAACCCTTCTCGGAAAGGAGAGGGCCCTCATAAACCTTTCCTTTCATCCAGGGCCAGCAAGAGGCCACCTAACTGGTTTACCCCTGCAGCTTCTTCATACAGTAGTATTTCCTGCAGAGCCGCACTCATGTGGATGTGTGCCCCACTCATCACGTGGTAAAATATTAGAGGACCCCCTTTTAGGACTTAGAAATGGTTAAGAACAGCTTCTCACACCCTGAACCATTGTTGACCAGCTGAATTCCATGCCAGCTCCTGACACTGACTGGTACTGTTTTATCTGTACACTATGAAGTCACTTAAGGCCGGGAATACCCACTTTCCGCCCAATGTATCTCGTCAAGTTATTGAAAAGTTTGCTTCCTGCAGGCCAGTCCAGTAGACAAAGCTGCTGTTTTCTTTGTGAGCATAAGAGCGTCTGAACAGTGACCTACTGTACCGCTACTGTACGCGGGCGGACGGGCACGGAGGGGGTTAATCCGGGCTCTGAGGAGAATGCCGGGGTGTGTCCGTACAGCAGACACTATTTGCATTCATGAAAACTTCCTGGTTGTACAGGTGAAGAGCAGACAGTGCGGGAGGAGAAGGCAGAGGAGGCTGAGCTCTGTGCTCAGAACGGGAAAACACGAAGGAGCTCACACAGCACTGGGCACAGGAGGCTGCCATAGACCAGCGGGCACCACCACACACTACTCCCTATGTGAGAGGGCGACCACAGGAGAAAGACGTCAGGAGAGTGCCCGGAGCCCGGCCAGCAATGAGTGAAAAGTCTAGCTTCCTGCACATTGGGGACATCGTGTCCCTGTACGCTGAGGGCTCAGTATGCGGCTTCATCAGCACCCTGGGGTAAGTGGGCACCACAGGCACCAAGCGTGTGCCAGGACAGTGCTCGGTTGTACAGTAGGGGAGCTCATGTTTTCTGAGCGGGGTGTGGACACAATAAAAAGACTTTAGGAGAGTCATAGTGATGTCATTGTATGGTATTGGTATGGCATTGGTAGAATAGGGATAGCTTTGGCATGGTATGCCAGTAGAAGCTTACTTTAAACCCACTTGACATGTATCTACTTCCTTTAAAATACAGAATATCATTTCTGGCAGCAGTTGTGGCTGGTTGGTATACTATGGATTTCTGCTCTATATCATATAAGTGTTTTCATGATCCTAATGCCCATTCTGAAAGTTCCAGTGTCCAAATCTGTAGAAAATTGCACCCCGCATGGTGAGCTTTAGTGAAAAAACCATGTGGTAGGGTGCGAATTACCATTGGTGTGTTGGCTGTGCCTACAGTCCATAGATTTACTTGCACCTGTCACATGACACATAGATCTAGGGGTTAAATCATGCATGTTTCATGAAAACAGTTTATACCTAAAGTGCTGGAAGTTTTGTGACAAAACCTTTCTGTACCCCCAGCATAGGGTCACATGGGTGCTCCCTGTAGGACTGGGGCACTGTACACTCCCAGCTCTTATGTCTCTTCTCCATTAAATAGCTTATAAAATGCTGTACATGGAAATGCAATAAAGGGATTGTTCGAGAGTATTGTAAAGTAGTGAAAGTATCAGCAACAAATATTATGAACTAACAGACCAACCATTAATGGCCAGTTATCCTTTACCGCTGTAGTATTGGTGTTTCGGTGGCCCTTAACGGTCTATGGTTACTTGTCCTGCAGCATACCTCTGCAGCCAGTCACTTGCCTCAGTGCCCCTTCGTTGTACCTGCCAGTGTCACCACAGAGGCCAGTGAATATATAAATATGTACGGCACGATGCACAAAAGGTAACCAAAGACTGATGGGGACCACTGAACTGGTAGGGTAAGGCTGGATTCACATTAGGCTAACTCAGTGCGTCCCCGGTATACATCAGCATCCCATCAAAAAGGCAATGGGGGTGTAGACTGCAGCACACTGCAGTGTGACAACATACAGGCCATTTAAGTACATGGGCCTTCTGCAGTTTCCCTTTTTTATCGAGTTACAGACGGCATTAACAAAGTGTGAACCCAACCTAAGTAATTGTTGATCTGTCTTCTGCAGTTACTTATATATTTTATACGCTCAGACAACTTTTTTGAATCACTACAGTCAAGCATCTCGCTGACAGTTTTTATTTCTTTTTAACTCTATTTCCTTGGATTTTATGCGTTTTATTTTAAGAAGTTTCCCTTACCCGGTGGAAATTAGCTTATTAAATTAAGTTTCAGTGTAGCTGTAGCCTTACCCTGCATATCTGTCCACTGTATGCAGCTTCCAATAGCAGTAGTCTGTATTGTGTCTTAGGCCCTTTGCAGATGGCTTGGAAAACTCCAGTGCTTATCTGCATGGTCCATGGACATAACCCGATTTCTGATTTTACTTTGTGTGTAGATTATTTCAATTCAGTGGAAACTGATCAATAAGTGACATAGCACTTTTTTCTGCACATTGGGAGAATAAACTAAGCTATGGTGTATTCCCATTGAAGATAATAAGGTAGAATTCTTTAGAAATATTCAGGGATCCTACACACCGATATCTTTGTGAAATTCCATTGGGGAAACATGACTTAAATGGGCACTCTCATTAAAACTAATTTTTGTTATTGCACTCATTATGGTAAATAAAACATCTTTCTAATGTACTTTGTTTAAAAAAAAAAAAGACGTTTTCTATGTTTTATTTGTGTTTAACCCCTTAACGACGCAGGACGTATATTTACGTCCTGTGCCAGCTCCCGCGATATGAAGCGGGATCGCGCCGCGATCCCGCATCATATCGCATCGGTCCCGGCGCTCATCAACGGCTGGGACCCGCGGCTAATACCACACATCGCCGATCGCGGCGATGTGCGGTATTAAGCCTTTAGAAGCGGCGGTCAAAGCTGACCGCCGCTTCTAAAGTGAAAGTGACCCGGCTGCTCATTCGGGCTGTTCGGGACCCCCGCGGTGAAATTGCGGCGTCCCAAACAGCTTGCAGGACACCGGGAGGGCCCTTACCTGCCTCCTCGGTGTCCGATCGGCGAATGACTGCTCCGTGCCTGAGATCCAGACAGGAGCAGTCAAGCGCCGATAACACTGATCACAGGCGTGTTAATACACGCCTGTGATCTGTGTAAAAGATCAGTGTGTGTGGTGTTATAGGTCCCTATGGGACCTATAACACTGCAAAAAAAAAGGGTTAATAAAGGTCATTTAACCCCTTCCCTAATAAAAGTTTGAATCACCCCCCTTTTCCCATAAAAAAAATAAAACAGTGTAAAAAAAAAAAAAAATAAACATATGTGGTATCGCCGCATGCGTAAATGTCCAAACTATAAAAATATATCATTAATTAAACCGCACGGTCAATGGCGTACGCGCAAAAAAATTTTGGGTCACTTTTTATACCATTAAAAAATGAATAAAAAGTGATCAAAAAGTCCGATCGAAACAAAAATCATACCGATAAAAACTTCAGATCACGGCGCAAAAAATGAGTCCTCATACCGCCCCGTACGTGGAAAAATAAAAAAGTTATAGGGGTCAGAAGATGACATTTTTAAACGTATAAATTTTCCTGCATGTAGTTATGATTTTTTCCAGAAGTGCGACAAAATCAAACCTATATAAGTAGGGTATCATTTTAACCGTATGGACCTACAGAATAATGATAAGGTGTAATTTTTACCGAAATATGCACTGCGTAGAAACGGAAGCCCCCAAAAATTACAAAATGGTGTTTTTTCTTCGATTTTGTCGCACAATGATTTTTTTTCCGTTTCGCCATGCATTTTTGGGTAAAATGACCAATGTCACTGCAAAGTAGAAAAATAAGCCATAATATGGATTTTTAGGTGGAAAATTGAAAGGGTTATGATTTTTAAAAGGTAAGGGGGAAAAAACGAAAGTGCAAAAACGGAAAAACCCTGAGTCCTTAAGGGGTTAAAAAAACTGCCACCAGGTGTTTCTCTACTTGTCCAGAACACATTCCCCCACCCATCTTTTGCACAGACTTTGGACTTCTGCTGGCCTGGCAGAAGTCCAAAATCAGGAAATGCTGAAGGGGGGGGGGGGGTGCAGCCTTATCCAATCATAGCTCATCTCACACTGAACTACTCTGGGCTGTGTGTAGCAGAGTAAGGGAGGAAGTTCTCCCCTGTATGACTTGAAATGATGTCACACCTGCTGGGTAATGCCCCTTCCTAATCTGTGAACCTGACTGAGCAGAAAATACAGAGCAATATCAAGGTAGAACACTAAAAAATAATAAAAATAAAGGCAGGGGGTGGTTTATCATGATGGGGGCAGTGAACTGGGAGGAGTATAAAGTTTAACAAGATCATGAGAGGTACTCTTTAAGGCTTTTGAGAATGGCCACACTAGGTAGTTATTCCAATAAAAGTTATATACAGTATTAGGGAATTGTTTATGCAATTAATCCTGTTATAGATCTAAAGGGTTATTCCTGCTTTACAGAGTTATCCTATCCTATGGATTGGAATTAACAAGATAACCACTGGAACTCCCATGATCACAAGAACAGAGGGAAAACTGTCCCCTGAATAAATGGAACACTGGATGCAGGAACCCTTAGTAAAAGAAGAGGACACAATAATTTAGCTGAGCACTGTGCCTGTTCTTTTCTACTTGTCTCTCCTCTAAAATCCAAGAGTGCGTTGTACAGATTTATGGAAAGTCTTATAGACTTTCTATGAATCTGTACAATACTCACCTGAGGAAAGCTAAGCAGTGCCAAACACCCTACTTGTTTACTGTATACGCCTGGTGACAGAAGACAAAAGAGTGTCATTTTGGCCTCTTTTCAAGAGGTATATGTCTGGGTTTGCTGTTTGGAATAGTGCAGAGAGTATAAAACTGCCAAAAAACTTATGTTACACCTTGCACTCCTGCCACTTCCCCTGTCTGTGAGCGCACTGTCCCCCTCTCCCCTGCTTCCGGTGGGGCTGGGATGCGCATCGCGGGACGCGCCGGCCTGCGAAACCCAGCCTGTCATTTACCACGCCCCTCTGCTGCTTCTTCCTCTGCCTCTCCGCTCCGGCGCGCGCGTCGGAGCTCTGAAATTTAAAGTGCCAGTACGCCCATAATTATGTGAAACACCTGATACTATTCTATAAGTCCCTGCACCTCCCACTCTTCCCTGCCGGATCTTCAGTGCCATTTTCCTGAAATTAAGCGTTCCATACTGTCTGTTTGCCTTGCCCGTGTTCTGACCCTTCTGCTACATTATTTGACTACGCACCTTTGCCGCCTGCCTTGACCTTCTGCTATGTCCGACTATGCCTATGCCTCATCCTACTGTACTTCGCCTCGCCCAGCTACCTGTGTGGTCGAGTCGTATCGAGGGTAGCGACCTGGGTGTCGCCGGCCGCAGCAATTCCATCCTGCCTTGCGGCGAGCTCTAGTGAAGACCAGCGGCACCTTAGACTCTGCTCCCCGATACAGCCCGTGTCATCAGCCACTCAGGTCAGTGGATCCACATCCAACATTGTGACAACTTATACTGCTTGTACTGAAGCTTGTGCCCACAGCAGTGAAACTTAAAGGGGTATTCCAGGAACTTTTTTTTATTTGATTATGCTACAGGGGCTGTAAAGTTAGTGTAGTTCATAATATAGTGTCTGTACCTGTGTGTGACGGTTTTCTCACAATTTTTCTGTGATTTTCACCCCACTATTTATTTTTAACAGCATACAAAATGACTGTTGTCTCAGATCTTTCCCAGTTTGCAATGCGGCTGAGACCTGACTCACTAGTCAGCTGATGACAGGGAGCCTGTCTGCATCAATAGGTGGAGTGATCCCTTAGTGGGAGAGAGATAAACTGCAACTAATGCAACAGCTGTAGGCACCCTGATTGAAAACTACAGGTCTTTTGTTTCAATGGGTGGGGTGGCTGATGTGTGGGAGCGAGGAAAATGGAATTGTGGGATTTGTAGTCAAAAAAAGAAAAGTCAAACAGGAAATACAAGTTCACAAAAAGCTAGCCACAGTGTTATGGTAATCTCATGACATAGTCATTTAGCCTCAAGAGAAGCGCAGATCCTTCCTAAGCATGTCCATTACTGCCGGCAGGGTATGTACTAAAATCACCTTATGGTGGATAAACAGGATTTAATTGCTTTTGGAAAAATAGTCAGCTCCTGGCTATACTGCCGTGTCTGCAGCTCCAAACCTTTAACATATACAGTCATGGCCGTAAATGTTGGCACCCCTGACATTTTTCAAGAAAATGAAGTATTTCTCACAGAAAAGTAACACATATTGCAGTAACACATGTTTTGCTATACACATGTTTATTCCCTTTGTGTGTATTGGAACTAAACCAAAAAAGGGAGGAAAAAAGAGGAAGAGTAGTGCAGTTGCCCATAACAACCAGTCAGATCCTTTCTTAAATTTTTCTCAGGCCTCTTTAACCCCTTAAGGACCAAGGACGTACCGGTACGTCCTTGGTCCTGCTCCCGTGATATAACGCGGGGTTACACGGTAACCCCGCATCATATCATGGCGGGCCCGGCGTCATAGTGCGGCTAAAAGCAAAAGTAAAAGCTGCCGGTTAACTCAGTGGGCTGTTCGGGATAGCCTCGGCGAAATCGCAGCATCCCGAACAGCTTACAGGACAGCAGGAGGGCCCCTACCTGCCTCCTCGCTGTCCGATCGCCGAATGACTGCTCAGTGCCTGAGATCCAGGCATGAGCAGTCATGCGGCAGAATCGTCGATCACTGGTTTGCTATGAGAAACCAGTGATCAATGATAAAGATCAGTGTGTGCAGTGTTATAGGTCCCTATGGGACCTATAACACTGAAAAAAAAAAGTGAAAAAAAAAAGTGAATGAATATCATTTAACTCCTCCCCTATTAAAAGTTTGAATCACCCCCCTTTTCCAATAAAAAAAAAAACACAGTGTAAATAAAAATAAACATATATGGTATCACCGCGTGCGGAAATGTCCGAATTATAAAAATATATCATTAATTAAACTGCTCGGTCAATGGCGTGCGCGCAAAAAAATTCCAAAGTCCAAAATAGTGCATTTTTGGTCACTTTTTATATCATTTAAAAATGAATAAAAAGCGATCAATAAGTCCTATCAATGCAAAAATGGTACCGTTAAAAACTTCAGATCACGGCACAAAAAATGAGCCTTCATACCGCCCCATATACGGAAAAATAAAAAAGTTATAGGGGTCAGAAGATGACAATTTTAAACGTATTAATTTTCCTGCATGTAGTTATGATTTTTTCCAGAAGTACAACAAAATCAAACCTATATAAGTAGGGTATCATTTTAATCGTATGGACCTACAGAATAAAGGTAAGGTGTCATTTTTACCGAAAAATGTACTACGTAGAAATGGAAGCCCCCCAAAATTACAAAACTGCGTTTTTTTTTCAATTTTGTCGCACAATGATTTTTTTTTCCATTTCACCGTAGATTTTTTGGGCAAAATGACTGACGTCATTACAAAGTAGAATTGGTGGCGCAAAAAATAAGCCATCATATGGATTTTTAGGTGCAAAATTGAAAGAGTTATGATTTTTTAAAGGCAAGGAGCAAAAAACGAAAATGCAAAAACGGAAAAAACCCCGGTCCTTAAGGGGTTAAATATGAAAGAAGCAAGCTGATTGGTTGCTAGGGGCAACTGCACCACTCTTCCTTTGCACAGATTTTGATAAATATCCTTCAATGACCCCAAACATATGTCAAAAAGCACCCAGAAATGGATGGCAACAAAGCGCTGGAGAGTCCTGAAGTGACCAGCAATGAGTCCAGATCTAAATCCCATTGAACACCTGTGAAGAGATCTTAAAATTGCTGTTGGGAAAAGGCACCCTTCCAATAAGAGAGACCTGGAGCAGTTTGCAAAGGAAGAGTGGTCCAACATTCCGGCTGAGAGGTGTAAGAAGCTTATTGATGGTTATAGGAAGCGACTGATTTCAGTTATTTTTTCCAAAGCGTGTGCAACCAAATATTTAGTTAAGGGTGCCAATAATTTTGTCCAGGCCATTTTTGGAGTTTGGTGTGACATTATGTCCAATTTGCTTTTTCTCTCCCTTTTTTGGTTTAGTTCCAATACACACAAAGGGAATAATCAAAATAGCGTATTTTTGGTCACTTTTTATATCATGAAAAGATTAATAAAAAGCGATCAAAAAGTCAGATCAATGCAAAAGTGGTACCGACAAAAACAGATCACAGCGCAAAAAATTAACCCTCATAGCGCCCTGAACACGGAAAAATAAAAAAGTTAAAGGGGTCAGAAGATGACAATTTTAAACGTATCAATTTTCCTGCATGTAGTTATGATATTTTTCTGAAGTAATACAAAATCAAACCTATATAAGTAGGGTATCATTTTAACTGTATGGACCCAGAGAATAAAGATAAGGGGTCATTTTTACGGAAAAATTTGCTACGTAGAAACGGAAGCCCCCAAAAGTTACAAAATGGCTGTATTTTTTCAATTTTGTCGCACAATGATTTTTTTCCCCGTTTCACCGTAGATTTTTGTGTAAAATGACTGATATCATTACAAAGTAGAATTGGTGGTGCAGAAAATAAGCCATAATACAGATTTTTAGGTGCAAAATTTAAAGAGTTATGATTTTTTTAAAAGTAAGGAGGAAAAAACGAAAGAGTAAAAATGGAAAAACACCCGTTCCTTAAGGGGTTAAGGCTAATAAAAAACGAGAAAAAACAACAAGAGGTGCGCCCCTAGTGAGGACCGTTTGATGGTAGTGAAAGTGTAACATAAAGATGGGTTCTTACCCCTAAGTGTTGCGCTTAGAGCACAACACCTGTAGTAGCGTAGAAATCACGGGACACCGCTGCCACGAGGAACCACCCGGTTTGACATCCGTCAGTCCGGTAGTAGGCAATGAAAGGAAATATGTAGATAGATTCCTCTTAGAAAGGCGCTGGTACCCAAGGATGGAGATAAACTTCTTTATTGGCAACGCGTTTCGATCCCGAACCGGGATCTTCGTCAGGCACGGGGTTAAGGGGAAGCTAGCTTAAGATATTTAAGATATAGATTAGGGATTGACCGATTATCAGTTTGGCCGATATTATCGGACGATATTCACGATTTTGGACATTATCTGTATCGGCAATTACCTTGCCAGAGACCGCCGCCGCTGCCGCTGCCCCATTCCGTGCTACTTCTGGCTCCAGGGTCCGTGCTACTTTTGGCTCCTGCTGCATCCTGCACTATTGCTGTGCGCTGCGCAATGACGAGTGACGCCCTCAACGCGATTTCACCGTCAGTGCGCACAGTGACAGCTCAGTACGCCGCCGGAGCCAGAAGTAGCGCGGACCCCGGAGCCAGAAGTAGCGCGGACCCCGGGAACAGGTAATTATAAAACCGGGGATCGGGGAGGCAATGGGCCAGCAGCGATGGTTGTACTCAGGACTGGCAGGGGGTGAGAAGCAGGCGGTGGTTTCTGGCCAGAAGATAGGCAGGGGGGGGGCAGCACCGGTGGTGATGGTTGGACTAGGGAGGACCCCAGGACAGGCAGGGGGAGAGAAGCGGGTGGCGGCGGTGGTCTCAGGCCCCGCAAAAGCCGCTACAGTCCATTGATTTAAAGCGCCTGCATTAAAGGAGTAGTCCAGTGGTGACTCAGAGGTGAGCAACTTATCCCCTATCCGAAGGATAGGGGATAAGTTGCAGATCGTGGGAGGTCCGACCGCTGGGGCCCCCTGCGATCTCCTGTACGGAGCCCCGACAGCCCGCGGGAAGGGGGCGTGTCGACCTCCGCACGAGGCGGCGGCCGACACGCCCCCTCAATACAACTCTATGGCAGAGCCGAAGCGCTGCCTTCGGCAATCTCCGGCTCTGCCATTGAGATGTATTGAGGGGGCGTGTCGGCCGCCGCTTCGTGCGGGGGTCGACACCCGCTATCTGGGCCGAGAGCTGGGGCCCCGTACAGAGAGATCGCAGGGGGCCCCAGCGGTCGGACCCCCCCGATCTCAAACTTATCCCCTATCCTTAGGATAGGGGATAAGTTTTTCACCACTGGACTACCCCTTTAAATCATTGATCTGCAGCGGCTTCTGCAGGGTCGGGGGTGGGGAAATAGCCGATAATATCCGGAATATCGGTATAAGTTATCGGCTATCGGTCTCAAAGTTCACTGATTATCGGTATCGGCCCTAAAATATCAATATCGGTCAAACCCTAATATGAATGACAGGAAAAACTGTGCATATATATATAGTGTTTATACAGGGTACTGAGAGGTAATAAGACAGAATTGGAATATGTGTGTTTTGGAAAGTGTTTAGATGTTAATATTCTGCAGTGCAACCGCACAGTGAGTAAACAGTGAGTATTCCACCACTATTTAACTAGAGCACTGCACAATGAGTTTAGAGGGTGCGGTGCTGAGATAGTGTGACATAAAACATATTTACATAGAACTATGTATTACTGTATGTCTGCATTTCTTTGTGCGTTAAGGGGTTATCTTGGACTTTAAATTGGTGGTTTATCTTAAAGGGATATTCTCATTTTAGAAAGTTCTCTATTCACAGGACTAGAACCAGCAGATGGGGACCCTCACCAATCCTGAGAACGCATGAAAGTGTAGAGTCCCCATATAACTTCCCTGTTCATAGTTTACACTACTCTAGCGATGCCAGCCTCTCAACCTGCTTGTAAACGTTTATACTAGGGTACCGCAGATGATCAGTTTAGCATCAGTTATATCGCTGATTTATCTGCCCACACTAAGTTAAATAAGTTATTCTAAAACAATACTCCTATTTTTTTTAGGTTTTAACATTTTAATTCAGTTCATTTTACATAGGTTTTTTGTATGTATATTACAATGTTTCTGTGTCATGTGTGACTCCTCCCCCTTTAGTGTGATCATTAATTGCTTTTTTGTCCTTAAAATACCACTGGCCTGTATTTCATTGTATTAATTTAATCTGGAAGGGGTTATAGACCCAGAAACACATTATGCATTTTCTTAAATAACCTTTGGATGGAAGGCAACTATGTTTATTCATCAGCGATTTTGTCATAGACCCAGGGATTTCTTCTTCAGTAGTCCAGAGATAAGAGGGTAGCCTTAATGTTGTCTTTTTGGCATTGTGTAGACCCTTTGGAGAAGGCTGACAGGCTCAGCTTGGATATATTTAGTCCAGGCTTTTTCCCTTGTATAAAACTACCTTGGACCTTCCCACACTTCCTGGTCTCTTTGAGGGACATTTATCAATGTTTGCTTATGTTTTCCTTTTTTTTAGTAATTTTTTCCTTACTTTTTTTTTTGCTTATGTGTGACTTATTTATCAACTGGTTTCAGCCTGTTGATAATTTTCTTTCACGTAAGCAATTTTTCCTTCTTTACTTTGGTAGTAGCTTTTTCTGCTCCATGTTTGAGCTGGAGTAAATTTAGTCAATTTTTAACCCTGTTGCGACTTTTTTTTTTTGCGCAGTTGCGACTGTCGCAGTTAATAAATACCAGACTACCCGTAGTCCATTTTAAAATTATTACTACGTAGTTAATTTTTGGAAAACTTGCTTTTCTCACTTTCCAGTCAAAAATCGCGTAGTCGCAGTTGCGACAATTTTGCAACAATTATAGTAAAGAAAACCTGACTAAACCCGTTGATAAATGTCCATATTTGTTACTAAAATCAGAATTCCACCAACAGGCAGAAGGCAGGATTGTGCAGGGGCCAAGATTTAGGGCTTTTTCATTGGTGATTTAAACAGTGAAAGTGTAGGTGCAGCACATAATATTCAGTGAATCCCAAGCGTTAGTATCCCCTTTCTATTGTTTTTGATTCACTGATCATTATTAACTGTACCTTGACACTGTTGAAGCTAGTCCAGGTCCCTTCTGCATGTCACAACCGCATGCACTAGCTGTGGCCACTAGTGCAGCATGAAAGAGCACCCTTAAGATTCTGGACAGGAGTTTTCCACTTTATAGCAAAATTCTTAAGCATATTATATAAGTAAGGAGATGCCTTGTACACAATTGCGCCTGGAGTGCTCTGTAATATTGATATAGGAAGCATTGCCACCTTGCAGTGGTCCCGTCCATAATATTACCTTGCATAATGGAGCTTGTGACCATGCTCCACCCTCCGCATCCTCCACTGAGTCTGTATATGCCCATGGAGGACACTGAGGGAGAAGTATGGTCACATGTCCCTCCATGCTTAGGCATATTATTGACGGGATCGCCGTTCACACTGCCGAGCAAGTTGGCAGCAAGTGGGGCTTTTTATATCAGCCCTACAGATTGGAACTGAGGAAGAGGGGGTCCCACCCCTTGAAACGCGTAGTCCGTTACTTTTAACTCATCTAATAAACCACACATCGATTTTATGATTTTATTTGTCCGCATTGGTTATTTAGCACCTTAGCTAAACCCACCGAGACAATGTATTGGTCTTAAGCCAGATGTAGCCATTAGAGAGCAGCACATTGATTTCAATGGGAACAGTCAAATTTCAGGACAATCCCTGATTGCAGGAATTGTTCCCAGAGAAATGTGATGCCACGAGTGTTTGGCTACTTTTTACCCTTATAGGGGTATTCACAAGCAGCAGGTATTTTTGGGTAGAAATGATTGTGACTGAAAAATTACTTTTATCAATAAAAGAGGGTTGTTTTGGTAGCAAGCACATCAGTTTCAGCCAGTTCCATTCAGAAATTTCTGCAACAAATTCTTCCATAGGTAAAACCAAACTTACCATCCTTAAAATATGTTAACTGGAGTCAGGGGGATAGCTGCCAGCTTAACAGTCATTGGTCCAACAGTTATCTGATGTTTATTGCCTGCTTCAGGCCATGAGACCCTAGAAATACAGGTCACACAGGTCTGTCCTAGTTAATACCCTTTAGGGTTATGTACTTTACTGGATAATTATGATGAAATTGTCTAGCTGGCTGACCATGATTAAGAGCTCCTAAGGCTTTAGGCTGTGTTCCCACATTTGTGTTTAAGAACTGCAGAGAAAATACAAAAAAAAAAAAAAAATCATTTAGAAACAGTTTTCTTTATAATGAGCAATCTTACAAGCCCACCAATGCTGATCACATTGTATAGCCAGACTTTAGCACTCTTAGAGGGTTATCTGGCAGGAGTTTTTTTGTGTGTGAACTATGCCCATTCTGCAATACATAAAAGAATAAAAGCTCTACTCACCTCCAGCGTTCCCCGGTGAATCCTCTTCCTGCTTTCTGGGCCAAATACATCATTCTGCAGCTCAGCGTGGAAGTGTGACATATTGGGCCTGGGTGTTCTATCACTGGCCTCAGCGGGACAATGCTGTGGCCGGTGATACGCTGAGACTCATTGTCCCACAGGAACAGGAAGAAGACAGGGACCGGAGGACGGGACAACACCGATATTGGAGCAACGGGGGAACATAGGAAGATGAGTTAAAGTTTGTTTTGTTTCGTTTCGCAGCACGGGCACAGAGGGATGATAAAAAACAACACCATAGTACTCCTTTAAGGACCACGCAGCAAGGGCATACCTGTACACCCAGTGTTCACAATGGGTTAAAAAACTTTGTTATTTTTTTTATTTTTTTTACAGCATGTCAATAAGTTCACGACATAGATATCTCATTGCATATATATCGCACATTGCATGTCCTCTAGCGGTTAGGCAAATTTACATTATGGTCCAACCTGTTTCAGGGTAAAGCACAGTATGTTGAATAACCTGTTTCACAAAGGCATTTTGGTATACGTCTGAAATTCGGATGTAAATTATGGAAGAAACCTCTTCAGTGTCTCATTAGTATTTTGTCAGTATTTCCAGTATTTCCTGTATTCATATTTCTGATAGTCCAATAATCCAATACTGATAGGAGTCTTCATCAGGATTTGAATTAAAATGTGAAAACCAGATGCAGATGAAATACTGATGACAAACTGATGCAATATGGATCACTTACTAATACATCCATTTTCCAGCTCTAAATTGGTTCAAAGAAGTGCATTTTGTGTATAAAAATATGTGCGTATTTTAAATGCATTAGTTTCGTATTATGGTTTACAACAACTGATGTAAGGGTGAGTTCGCACTGTGTTTTTGTTTCCGTTTTACGTATACCTTAACTGATGCTAAAAAGTATGCTGCCAAATGCTATACAGCTAAATCTGTTTCCAATTGGTTTACATTATCAACAAAATACAGATTGTAACATATACATTTTTATGTACAATAGTTGACGAAACTAAATTCATGCATACAGCAAAATTAATTGTACTGTAATGGAAACAGTTAACCGTAGACAAGAACCCAGCCTAGTACAGATGCACAATACGTTTGTTGGAAAAGCAGTAAAGCAGAGTATATGAGTTACTAGTTTCAGGTTAAAGCAGGCTGTTTTTGAGACACAGATATAGGTGCCATAGCTTTATATATACAGCAGACAGGTGAATTTCAGTAGATTTTTGCTATTAAACAATAGAATATACAGTAAAAACATGTATTTTAAGCTGTGTATCCTCCAATGCATGAGTATGCCGTACTTCCTACGTGTAAGGTACAATGCTTTCTTTGTGATCTATATTTACTAGCAGCAGAAAGGTATGTTCAACTACGCTTCTCTTCTCCTTATTTGGCACCTAGACTGCTGGTAAATTCTTAGTGGCCTCTGTATAGTGGTGCCATGGATGTCTCTTGAATGGGTTAAGAAAAGTTCTATGTATGTGCCTTGCAGATAAAGAGAGGAAATGAAGTTGGGGGGGGGGGGGGGGGGGGAGCAGGAGACTGTGTTCCTTGTCCTCACACTCAGTCATTGGTGTAGGGATCAGCAGAAGCCATTTTTGTAAAGTGAAGTTTTGTTGCTCATAAGAAACTATAAATCCCTTTATATTTGTGTCAGCCTGTACAGCAATGGCTTTATACTTGGTAACTGCATTGCTGGCATTTCCCCTACATACATTAATGCACTTAAAGGCTGTAGTTATCTGTTGACTGCTTCAAATGAATACAGACTGCCATAAATGGCACAATACATCTGTGGAAGTGGCTGACAGGATTAGAAAGTGGACTCCATTATTGGTTGTTTTTACCTTTAGTTTGATAGAATGTTGCATGTGTCCTGTGACCCTTTCTGTCAATAGATTGCACTTAGCAGGTTTTGCCACCATAGAAGAATCTCAAGAATTTTTTGCATGGACAGTATAATTGGCCACATCTTTAAGTTATATTTGAGCATCGGCTTATCTCACATTTCCTGTGCTATTAAGCTGCTTTACGGCCATGACCAGTCACTTATTCAATGTGTACTTATAATCTGCAGGAGGTTTCCTATGAATAGATGATTCATTTGGCCATAGGACAAACTAGCCTGCACTACAAAGAAGTTATATTTCAACATTCATATTTGTATTTCTTCCCGTTTGATACTTCAATTCCCTCATATCAAACATCCATTGATGACTTTGTGATGGCATCCATTCATAATGGAACCCCACATGTCACTTTGTGTGGACCTGACACGTGGTGTGTTAATACTGAAAACATTGTAATTGCACATGGCAAAACAAAGGTGGAAATACATGTCTATGTAATTGTTTAGAAAGATTAAAGGTTAAAACTGGACAATTTACAAGTAGGTAAAAATCACCCAGAAGAGTTCTAAGGATTATAGAATAATTAATATACAGAGTTCTAAGGAATGATTCCATATAAGTACCTAATTTCTATAGCCATGTATACAGAGTTCTTTTCAACTATTTTCTATAACTAGTGGAATTCCCTGTGCAGGTCCCCATTATAGTGAAAACAAAAGAGGAAAATGTCCTAATGCTTCCACCACCTAGGGACTTCTTGTAGCCAGTTCTCTAGCTCTTTCAGCAGACGATTATCTTAAAGTGTACATGTCACATCAAAAATCTGTTGACATTTTGTACAGACATGTCAGAAGTTTTGATTGGTGGGGAGTTTAGGCGTTCAGTCCCTACCAGTTGCTAGAGTAAGGAGGGACACATTCATGGCTTAGCTCTATTTCAATACTCTGTGTGTGACAGGAAATGGTCCCATAGACTTTCTATGGAAGTCCAACCGGGACAGAGCTAGGAAAAGCTCTTCATGCACTTCACCTGGGTATATTTAGCAGTCAGTGGGGGTCTAAACGCTGTGACCCAGAGTGATCAAAACTTCTGACATGTCTATATGACATGTTAAAAGTTATTTTTTGAAGTGACAGAGCCCATTTAAAGGGGTATTCCAGGCAAAACCTTTTTTTATGTATATCAACTGGCTCCGGAAAGTTAAACAGATTTGTAAATTTCTTCTATTAAAAAATCTTAATCCTTCCAATAGTTATTAGCTTCTGAAGTTTTCTGTCTAACTGCTCAATGATGATGTCACATCCCGGGAGCTGTGCATGATGAGAGAATATCCCCATAGGAGCTGCACAGCTCCCGGGACGTGAGTCATCAGAGAGCAGTTAGACAGAAAACAACAACTCAACTTCAGAAGCTAATAACTATTGGAAGGATTAAGATTTTTAATAGAAGTAATTTACAAATCTGTTTAACTTTCCGGAGCCAGTTGATATATAAAAAAAAGTTTTGGCCTGGAATACCCCTTTAAGTTTGTGCGGCTTAAGATAGTCATGCATTGTATGAAATAGTTACTGAGGAGGGGGCCTCTATTCAGTTTCCCCCCAAACCCACTAAACTTAATGTGGCCTTGTCCATCTGCCAAGTAAGAGAAGAGCATTATTATGTGTTTTGTTGGTTTATAACTGCATGCCCTTATAGCAGAGAAATGTGTGCATGCTGGGCATTTTGAAGCCTATTTATGGAGTTGGTGAAGTTATAAGTGTGTGCCATATGGACAAACTTATAAATTGCAATATCTAAATGTGTCACAAAATTGTAGCTTTAATAGTGACAAGCGATTTTTTGGCATAGAAACGCCAGAAAAACTGCCACAGTTTTTCCCTGCGTTTTGGCTTTTTTTTCTGGCGTTTTTACCTTTGTGTGGAATTTACCTTTTTTGGCCCCTTTGGCGTTTTTTTTACAAAATGGCTGGCTACCAAAAAAAATAAAATATATATACCGTATTTATCGGGGTATACCACGCACCGGCCTATAACACGCATCCTAATTTTACCAAGGATATTTGGGTAAAAAATTTTTTTTACCCAAATATCCATGGTAAAATGAGGGTGCGTGTGTGCGCGTGTATACCCCGATACACCCCCAGGAAAGGCAGGGGGAGAGAGGCCGTCGCTGCCCGCTTCTCTTCCCCTGCCTTTCCTGGGGTCTAGAGCGCTGCTGTCGGCCCTTCTCACCCCCTGGCTATTGGCGCCGCTGCCCGTTCTGTCCCCCTGACTATTGGTGCCGGCGCCGATAGCCAGGGGGAGAGAAGCGGCACCGACAGCCAGGGGGAGAGAAGGGGCAGCGGCACCCATTGCCGGCGCTGCTGCCCCGTTGCCTCCCCCCATCCCCGGTGGCATAATTACCTGAGTTGGGTCCGCGCTGCTGCAGGCCTCCGGCGTGCGTCCCCTGCGTCGTTGCCATGCCGCGCCGTTCAGTGCATAGCAACTACGCCGGGGACGCACGCCGGAGGCCTGCAGCAGCGCGGACCCGACTCAGGTAATTATGCCACCGGGGATGGGGGGAGGCAACGGAGCAGCGGCGCCGGCAATGGGTGCCGCTGCCCCTTCTCTCCCCCTGGCTGTCGGCGCCGCTTCTCTCCCCCTGGCTATCGGCGCCAGCACCAGGGCCGATAACCAGGGGGTGAGAAAGGCCGACAGCAGCGCTCTAGACCCCAGGAAAGGCAGGGGGAGAGAAGCGGGCAGCGATGGCCTCTCTCCCCCTGCCTTTCCTGGGGATGTATCGGCGTATAACACGCACACAGACTTTAGGCTACAAATTTTAGCCTAAAAAGTGCGTGTTATACGCCGATAAATACGGTATATATTTATATATATATATATATATATATATTGTCACGATGCCGGCTGGCAGGAGGTGGATCCTCTGTGCCAGAGAGGGATTGGTGTGGAACGTGCTAGTGGACCGGTTCTAAGTTACTACTGGTGTTCACCAGAGCCCGCCGCAAAGCGGGATGGTCTTGCTGCGGCGGTAGTAACCAGGTCGTATCCACTAGCAACGGCTCAACCTCTCTGACTGCTGAAGATAGGCGCGGTACAAGGGAGTAGGCAGAAGCAAGGTCGGACGTAGCAGAAGGTCGGGGCAGGCAGCAAGGATCGTAGTCAGGGGCAACGGCAGGAGGTCTGGAACACAGGCTAGGAACACACAAGGGAACGCTTTCACTAGGCACAAGGGCAACAAGATCCGGCGAGGGAGTGCAGGGGAAGTGAGGTATACATAGGGAGTGCACAGGTGAAAACACTAATTGGAACCACTGCGCCAATCAGTGGCGCAGTGGCCCTTTAAATCGCAGAGACCCGGCGCACGCGCGCCCTAGGGAGCGGGGCCGCGCGCGCCGGGACAGGAACGAGGGAGAGCGAGTCAGGTACGGAAGCCGGGGTGCGCATCGCGAGCGGGCGCCACCCGCATCGCGAATCGCATCCCGGCTGGAGGCGGTATCGCAGCGCACCCGGTCAGTGGATCTGACCGGGGCGCTGCCGTAGCGAAGATGTTGCGAGCGCTCCGGGGAGGAGCGGGGACCCGGAGCGCTCGGCGTAACAGTACCCCCCCCCCTTGGGTCTCCCCCTCTTCTTAGAGCCTGAGAACCTGAGGACCAGACTTTTATCTAGGATATTGTCCTCAGGTTCCCAGGATCTCTCTTCAGGACCACAGCCCTCCCAGTCCACTAAAAAAAAAGTTTTACCTCTGACCTTTTTGGAGGCCAGTATCTCCTTTACGGTGAAGATATCAGAAGAACCGGAGACAGGAGTAGGAGAAATGAGTTTGGGAGAGAAGCGGTTGATGATGAGTGGTTTAAGAAGAGAGACATGAAAGGCATTAGGGATACGAAGAGAAGGAGGAAGAAGAAGTTTGTAAGAGACAGGATTAATCTGGCACAAAATTTTGAAAGGACCAAGATAGCGTGGTCCCAATTTGTAGCTGGGAACACGGAAGCGGACATATTTAGCGGAGAGCCATACCTTGTCTCCGGGAGAAAAAATGGGAGGAGCTCTTCTTTTCTTATCAGCAAACTTCTTCATGCGTGATGAAGCCTGTAAGAGAGAATTTTGGGTCTCTTTCCATATGGTGGAAAGATCACGAGTTATTTCATCCACAGCGGGCAAACCAGAGGGCAAGGGAGTAGGGAGGGGGGGAAGAGGGTGACGGCCGTACACCACGAAAAATGGGGATTTGGAAGAAGATTCAGAGATTCTGAAGTTATACGAGAATTCGGCCCATGGTAGAAGATCTGCCCAGTCATCCTGGCGGGAGGAAACAAAATGCCGTAAATAATCACCCAGGACCTGGTTAATTCTTTCTACTTGCCCATTGGATTGAGGATGATAAGCAGAAGAAAAGTTTAATTTAATCTTGAGTTGTTTACAGAGAGCCCTCCAGAATTTTGACACGAATTGGACGCCTCTATCCGAGACGATCTGCGTGGGCAACCCGTGAAGACGAAAAATGTGTACAAAAAATTGTTTTGCCAACTGAGGCGCTGAAGGAAGACCAGGAAGAGGAATAAAATGTGCCATCTTGGAAAATCGATCAACGACCACCCAAACAACAGTGTTGCCACGGGATGGGGGTAAGTCTGTAATAAAGTCCATACCAATCAGAGACCAAGGCTGTTCGGGGACAGGCAGAGGATGAAGAAGACCAGCGGGCTTCTGGCGAGGAGTCTTATCCCGGGCACAGACAGTGCAGGCCCGCACAAAATCAACAACATCCGTCTCCAGAGTCGGCCACCAATAGAAACGAGAGATGAGTTGCACGGATTTCTTGATGCCCGCATGGCCTGCGAGATGGGAGGAGTGACCCCATTTGAGGATTCCGAGGCGTTGGCGTGGAGAGACGAAGGTCTTCCCTGGAGGAGTTTGCCTGATGGAGGCTGGAGAAGTGGAGATCAGGCAGTCAGGAGGAATGATGTGTTGCGGAGAGAGCTCTACTTCCGAGGCATCCGAGGAACGAGAGAGAGCATCGGCCCTAATGTTCTTATCGGCAGGGCGAAAGTGAATTTCAAAATTAAACCGGGCAAAGAACAGAGACCACCTGGCCTGGCGAGGATTCAGCCGTTGGGCAGACTGGAGATAGGAGAGATTCTTGTGATCGGTGTAAATAATAACTGGAAATTTTGATCCCTCCAGCAGATGCCTCCATTCCTCAAGTGCTAATTTAATGGCCAGTACCTCTCGATCCCCGATGGAGTAGTTCCTCTCCGCCGGAGAGAAGGTCCTAGAAAAAAAACCACAGGTAACAGCATGCCCGGAAGAATTTTTTTGTAGAAGAACCGCTCCAGCTCCTACTGAGGAGGCATCAACCTCCAATAGGAAGGGTTTAGATGGGTGGAGAGCACGGGAGCAGAAGAAAAGGCAGACTTGAGCCGTTTAAAGGCGTCTTCCGCTTGAGGAGGCCATGACTTAGGATTGGCATTCTTTTTGGTTAAAGCCACGATAGGAGCCACAATGGTGGAAAAATGTGGAATAAATTGTCTGTAATAATTGGCGAACCCCAAAAAACGTTGGATAGCACGGAGTCCGGAGGGGCGTGGCCAATCTAAGACGGCAGAGAGTTTGTCTGGATCCATTTGTAGTCCCTGGCCAGAGACCAAGTATCCTAGGAAAGGAAGAGATTGACATTCAAACAGACATTTCTCCATTTTGGCATAAAGTTGATTGTCACGAAGTCTCTGAAGAACCATGCGGACATGCTGGCGGTGTTCTTCTAGGTTGGCAGAAAAAATCAGAATATCGTCCAGATACACAACAACACAGGAATATAAGAGATCACGAAAAATTTCATTAACAAAGTCTTGGAAGACGGCAGGGGCGTTGCACAGGCCAAAGGGCATGACCAGATACTCAAAGTGTCCATCTCTAGTGTTAAATGCCGTTTTCCATTCATCCCCCTCCCTGATGCGGATGAGATTATAAGCACCTCTTAAGTCCAGTTTGGTAAAGATGTGGGCACCTTGGAGGCGATCAAAGAGTTCAGAGATAAGAGGTAGAGGGTAGCGGTTCTTTACCGTGATTTTATTAAGACCGCGGTAGTCAATGCAAGGACGTAGGGAGCCATCTTTTTTGGACACAAAGAAAAATCCAGCTCCGGCAGGAGAGGAGAATTTGCGGATAAACCCCTTTTTTAAATTTTCCTGGATGTACTCAGACATAGCAAGAGTCTCTGGGGCGGACAGAGGATAAATTCTGCCCCGGGGTGGAGTAGTGCCCGGGAGGAGGTCAATAGGACAGTCATAAGGCCTGTGAGGAGGTAGAGTCTCAGCTTGTTTTTTGCAAAACACATCAGCAAAGTCCATATAGACCTTAGGGAGACCGGTTACAGGGGGAACCACAGGGTCACGGCAGGGAGTACTGGGAACCGGTTTAAGGCAGTCCTTGAAACAAGAGATACCCCAGCTCTTGATCTCCCCTGTGGACCAATCCAGGGTCGGGGAATGGCGTTGGAGCCACGGTAGTCCAAGGAGAATTTCGGAAGTGCAATTGGGGAGGACCAAGAACTCAATTTTTTCTTGATGAGGTCCGATGCACATTAGAAGGGGCTCCGTGCGGTAACGTATGGTACAGTCCAATCTTTCATTGTTAACACAATTGATGTAGAGGGGTCTGGCGAGACTGGTTACCGGGATGTTGAACCTGTTGATGAGAGAGGCCAAAATAAAGTTTCCTGCAGATCCGGAATCCAAGAAGGCCATAGTAGAGAAGGAGAAGGTAGATGCAGATATCCGCACAGGCACAGTAAGACGTGGAGAAGCAGAGTTGACATCAAGGACTGTCTCACTTTTGTGCGGAGTCTGCGTGCGTCTTTCCAGGCGGGGAGGACGGATAGGACAATCCTTCAGGAAGTGTTCGGTACCGGCACAGTACAGGCACAGATTCTCCATGCGGCGTCGTGTCCTCTCTTGAGGTGTCAAGCGAGACCGGTCAACTTGCATAGCCTCCACGGCGGGAGGCACAGGAACGGATTGCAGAGGACCAGAGGAGAGAGGAGCCGGGGAGAAAAAACGCCTCGTGCGAACAAAGTCCATATCCTGGCGGAGCTCCTGACGCCTTTCGGAAAAACGCATGTCAATGCGAGTGGCAAGATGAATGAGTTCATGTAGATTAGCAGGAATTTCTCGTGCGGCCAGAACATCTTTAATGTTGCTGGATAGGCCTTTTTTAAAGGTCGCGCAGAGGGCCTCATTATTCCAGGATAGTTCAGAAGCAAGAGTACGGAATTGTATGGCGTACTCGCCAACGGAAGAATTACCCTGGACCAGGTTCAGCAGGGCAGTCTCAGCAGAAGAGGCTCGGGCAGGTTCCTCAAAGACACTACGAATTTCCGAGAAGAAGGAGTGTACAGAGGCAGTGACGGGGTCATTGCGGTCCCAGAGCGGTGTGGCCCATGACAGAGCTTTTCCAGACAGAAGGCTGACTACGAAAGCCACCTTAGACCTTTCAGTAGGAAACTGGTCCGACATCATCTCCAAGTGCAGGGAACATTGTGAAAGAAAGCCACGGCAAAACTTAGAGTCCCCATCAAATTTATCCGGCAAGGATAGTCGTAGGCCTGAAGCGGCCACTCGCTGCGGAGGAGGTGCAGGAGCTGGCGGAGGAGATGATTGCTGAAGCTGTGGTAGTAGCTGCTGTAGCATCACGGTCAGTTGAGACAGCTGGTGGCCTTGTTGCGCTATCTGTTGTGACTGCTGGGCGACCACCGTGGTGAGGTCAGCGACAACTGGTACTTCAGCGGGATCCATGGCCGGATCTACTGTCACGATGCCGGCTGGCAGGAGGTGGATCCTCTGTGCCAGAGAGGGATTGGCGTGGACCGTGCTAGTGGACCGGTTCTAAGTTACTACTGGTGTTCACCAGAGCCCGCCGCAAAGCGGGATGGTCTTGCTGCGGCGGTAGTAACCAGGTCGTATCCACTAGCAACGGCTCAACCTCTCTGACTGCTGAAGATAGGCGCGGTACAAGGGAGTAGACAGAAGCAAGGTCGGACGTAGCAGAAGGTCGGGGCAGGCAGCAAGGATCGTAGTCAGGGGCAACGGCAGGAGGTCTGGAACACAGGCTAGGAACACACAAGGGAACGCTTTCACTAGGCACAAGGGCAACAAGATCCGGCGAGGGAGTGCAGGGGAAGTGAGGTATACATAGGGAGTGCACAGGTGAAAACACTAATTGGAACCACTGCGCCAATCAGTGGCGCAGTGGCCCTTTAAATCGCAGAGACCCGGCGCGCGCGCGCCCTAGGGAGCGGGGCCGCGCGCGCCGGGACAGGAACGAGGGAGAGCGAGTCAGGTACGGAAGCCGGGGTGCGCATCGCGAGCGGGCGCCACCCGCATCGAGAATCGCATCCCGGCTGGAGGCGGTATCGCAGCGCACCCGGTCAGTGGATCTGACCGGGGCGCTGCCGTAGCGAAGATGTTGCGAGCGCTCCGGGGAGGAGCGGGGACCCGGAGCGCTCGGCGTAACATATATATATATAAAAAAGGATGCAGTAGGGATGTAAAAATTTATTTAACTAAATGTTTATTTTTTTATCACAAAAATGTAATACATTTTTATATAAAGTGTGTGTTTAACTTTTTTCTCTTTTTTTTTGTTTACATTTTTTATGTAGTACTACTACTCCCAGCATGAAACACACTGTTCCATGATGGGAGTAGTAATACCTATACTATAGACATATCGCCCCGGGTGTCAGTCTGACACCCGATGTGATCGTCCATAATATAACAGAGAAGCGGAGTGGCTCTATACAGCGCTCATTTCTCTGCTCTGTACTCTGAGTGATGTTCTATTCACATCACTAGTCATTCATATTTTCCGCCCAGAGCTGTGATTGGCCCGGATTGTTGCAGCCAATCATAGCTCTGAGGAAAATATCAATAAGTGAGTGGCTGGCCGGAGTACAGAGCAGGGATGCGAGCGCTGTATACAGCCGCTCCATCTCTGCTATAGACAGGACGAGCGCAGTGGGTGCCAGTAGTGATACCCGCTGTGATCTGTTCTTACCTGTAGATACTCCTACTCCCAACATGGAGCACACTCTGCTCCATTCTGGGAGCTGTAGTAGCTGCATTAATAGACAGATCGCAGCAAGTGTAATTTCTGACACATGATGTTATCTGTCTATTAATGCAGGTACTACAGCTCCCAGCATGGATCAGAATGTACTCCATGTTGGGAGTAGTAGTACATGTATTTAAGAACAGATCACAGCAGGTATCACTACTGCGATCCTCCGGTATAATGTATAGATGCAGTGGCCGCTCTCCTATGGTCCCCTGCACTGACATATATATATATACACATGTTCCTATTTCCCACAGAAAGTTGTGATTGGCTGGAACCATCTGGCCAATCACAGCTCTTTGCGGGAAATATGAATATGTGTATATATACGTCAGTGCAGGGGACCATAGAAGAGCGGCCGCCCAATCTATACATTATACAGGAGGATCGCAAGGGGCGATCTGTCAATTAGTACAGGTACTACTACTCCCATCATGGAACAGTGTTTTCTATGCTGGGAGTAGTAGTACTACCTAAAAAATGTTGGGAAAAAAAGTAAAAACACACACACACACACACTACATTTTTATTATTGTCGGCTACATTTTTAGTGCTTTATCCGCTCACATAAATTGATCCCTGTTTAAAATTAATAAACATTTCGTACTAAAAAAGATACATTTCGTTAGATACAATTTTTTCCATCACTACTGTATCTTTTTTTATTATTATTTTTTAATGGTACCCTACGAAATTTTAATAAAAAAGGTATCTCCATCACTTCATCCAAAAAAGAATAAAAACCGCCTGCAAAAACGCAAAATTTAAAACCAACATGGCGTTATTCTTGGCGTTTTTGCCATTCCTTCTATGGGAGGAAAACGCCACGATTTCAGGGCAAAAAACTCCAAACCAGGTTTTGTCGGGCGTTTTGAAAATCCAGCCTCTGAGCCCGAAATTGCTGAAAAAGGCCAAAAGGATAAAAAAAAACGCCAAACTGAAAAACGCCAAGTGAATCTGGCATTTTGCAGTTTACTATTGACTTGCAGCTAACATCTGGACGCCGTGTGGGAAAATTGGCGTTTTTTTACGGCGTTTTTGCACAAAAAACCTCAGTGGAATTCCAGCCTTATGAACTTACTTTTAAGAGGATTCAGAAGGAACATTCATAAGTACCATGTGATTTTTTTTAGCATGGAGTATGCGTCTTTTGACCACTGCATGATCAAAGTCTAGAATACTTTATAGCTTTGTTCTATTAACCCTTAAGGACACATCCCATTTGGGCCTTGAGGAGCCAAGTTAAATTTTAGCATTTTTGTTTTTCCTCCTTGCCTTTTAAGAACCATAACTCTATTATTTTTCCAACCACAAAACCATATGAGGGCTCTTTTTTTGTACTTTGTATTGACATGTTTTATTTTACCATAAAATGTAAGTCACAACAAAAAAATTATTATTTGTTGGGAGAAATGAAAGTAAAAAAGAAATTTAGCAACTTTTGGGGGTTTTGTTATGGTAAAACTGGCATGTTCTCTCTATTCTGTAGGTCAATTCGATAATAATTTGAAGCATACCCAGTTTCCTAGGCTGCATTCACATCTCGTTTATGCAATACGGTTCCCGTATCGTTTTTTTTGTAAAAACACGTATGTCTCAAAACCGGACCGAATATACCTCTGTACGGTTTTAAACCATATACGGTTTGAAAACGGATGTCCGGTTGCATACTGTTTAATACATTTTTCGAATAAAAAAAAAACGGATACGGTTTTTTGTTTGTCCTTAATTAAATAAAGTGGGAAGAACTTTTGGCGTGCACTGCACATGTGCAAACTGCAAAACCGTATTGTGCAAACCGGATGGAACCGTACGCACATATGGTTCAGTACGGTTCCCATAGACCACCATAAAAAAAAACATATGCGGTTTTGTGTACGGGAAAAAAACGGATAAAACTGTAAATGATGCAAAACGTACACAACTTGATGCTACGGTTGGCATACGGCTTTCTATGAAATGTCTATACATACAGTTTGCAGTACGAGATGTGAATGCAGTCTTACAATGTTTTATTTTTTTTAAACATAAAACAGTAAGGCTAGGTTTCCACTTGTTTTTTTTTTTTTTAACACTTAAAAAAATGCCAGCAAAAATGCCAGAAAAACTGCCGCAGCTTTTTCCTTTGTTTTGCCAGCTTTTTCCTGCGTTTTGCCGGGGATGCTGAGTGCCCGGTCCACAGTGTAAGGAGATGAGGAGTGATGTACAGCATCACTACTCTCCTCCACGGCTGTATAATATACAGGGGTGCATAGAGTACCCGTATATACTATACAGGAGCCGGGAATCCTGTTACCAAACTGACAGCACTCCCTGCTCCTATAGCCCCTTTGGGCGGTATACAGTATATACAGCTATCTATAGATAGCAGTATATAGTGTATACAGAAGCCGACCTACGCTTACCTCCCTTGCTCCTGTCCTGGCCGGGTCTGTGTAGCTCCGCCCCCTAGCAACGACGTCATAAGGGGCAAAGCTACAGACGGGAGCCAGGCTGGTACGTGTGAGGGAACAAAGAAGCAGGAGATCCAGCACTATTCTTTGCAGCTTTATTCAGAAACACAGCACTCTGATAAAATCAGCCAATACATCAGACGCGTTTTGAGCACATGTGCTCTTTCTCGGTGATCACCGAGAAAGAGCGCATGCGCTCGAAACACATCTGTTGTATTGGCTGATTTTATCCGAGTGCTGTGTTTCTAAATAAAGCTGCAAATAATAGTGCTGGATCTCCTGCTTCTTTGTTCCATTGTCAGGTGTTGGCTGGACACCGATCCGTGCACATCGGAGGGGTTTGGTGAGCTGGAAAAGTGTTTGTGGACTTTGCTGGTACGTGTGAGGCTCTGTTTACATTGTCCATTTTGTATAATGTGAACAGACCCTTCTGGCAGTGTCTTCCCAGACAGGGAGACTCCAGCTGTTGCAAAACTACAAGCCCCAGCAAGCCCAGATAGCCTTTGGCTGTCTGGGCATGCTGGGAGTTGTAGCTTAGCAACGATTGTAGGCTCTCTGTTTGGGAAGACATTGCATTATGGGCTCTCTCCTCAGCGGACAGCGCCAAAAATGTCCTAGGTAGGGCTCGTTTTAATCAGCATAAAAATGTCAGATATTTTCTCCCGCACTATCCACGGGTACTGATGGATAGTGCGGGAGAAAATATCTGACATTTTTCCTTTAACAACAGCTGGAGTCTCCCTATCTGGGAAGACACTGCCAGAAGGGTCTGTTCACATTATACAAAACAGACAATTAACAGAGCCTCACACTTACCAGCCTGGCTCCCATCTGAAGCTCTGCCCCCTAACGACATCATCTCTTGGGGCGGAGCTACACAGACCCAGCCGGGACTGGAGGGAAGTAAGCGGACTTTGTCTTCTGTATACACTATATACAGTTATCTATGGATAGCTGTATATAGTGTTTACCACCCAAAGGGTTAACCTACACTGTCCAGCAGTGTAAGTCCAGCAGTGTAAGTTAACTCTTTCCTTGTGGGCTGGCATAGTGCACAGCTTAGCAAGGGGTTAAGTGAGCCAGCAATGTATATACTGTATACACATTGCAGGCTCACAGTAAGTTCTTGCTGGGAAGTAGATATAGGATGTACAGGGTGGGCCATTTCTATGGATACACCTTAATAAAATGGGAATGGTTGGTGATATTTACTTCCTGTTTGTGGCACATTAGTATATGTGAGGGGGGAAACTTTTCAAGATGAGTGGTGACCATGGCGGCCATTTTGAAGTCAGACATTTTGAATCCAACTTTAGTTTTTTCAATAGGAAGAGGGTCATGTGACACATCAAACTTATTGGGAATTTCACAAGAAAAACAATGATGTGCTTGGTTTTAACGTAACATTATTCTTTCATGAGTTATTTAGAAGTTTCTGACCACTTATAAAATTTGTTAAATGTGCTGCCCATTGTGTTGGATTGTCAATGCAACCCTCTTCTCTCACTCTTCACACACTGATAGCAACACCGCAGGAGAAATGCTAGCACAGGCTTCCATTATCTGTAGTTTCAGGTGCTGCACATCTCTTATCTTCACAACATAGACAATTGCCTTCAGATGACCCCAAAGATAAAAGTCTAAGGGGGCAGATCGGGAGACCTTGGGGGCCATTCAACTGGCCCACGACAACCAATCTACTTTCCAGAAAACTGTTCATCTAGGAAGGCTCGGACCTGGCACCCATAATGTGGTGGTGCACCATCTTGCTGGAAAAACTCAGGGAACGTGCCAGCTTCAGTGCATGAAGAGGGAAACACATCATCATGTAGCAATTTCGCATATCCAGTGGCCTTGAGGTTTCCATTGATGAAGAATGGCCCCACTATCTTTGTACTCCATATAGTTACATAGTTACATACTTAGTACGGTCGGAAAAAAAAATATGTCCATCAAGTTCAACCTGGGAATTGAAGGGTAGGTGTGTGGCGCGATATTGGGGAAGGGATGGGATTTTATATTTCGTCATAAGCATTACTGTTATTTTGTTCCAGAAATGTATCTAATCCTGTTTTAAAGCTGTTAATTTTTCCTGCTGTGACCAGTTCCTGAGGTAGACTGTTCCATAAGTTCACAGTTCTCATGGTTCTCATACCACACTATACCAGAAATTTTTGTGTTACCAACAGTCTTGGAGGAATCTATCCAATGTGGGTTAGTGTCATCCCAATAGCAGTGGTTTTGTTTGTTAACTTCACCATTCACATAAAAGTTTGCCTCCTCACTGAACAAAATCTTCTGTGTAAACTGAGGGTCCTGTTCCGATTTTTGTTTTGCCCATTCTGCAAATTCAGTGCGCCGATCTGTGTCCGAGTTTGTAAGGGTGCCATTTGTGAGTAGCTAATATCCGCTGAAGGGATGTTCAACTAATGCCACTCTCCAGTGACATGCGGCGAGTGCTACCATGTGGGCTCTTGCTGAATGAAGCTAGGACAGCCACTGATGTTTCTTCATTAGTGACAGATTTCAAGGGTCCACATTTTGGCAAATCCAACACTGAACCAGTTTCACGAAACTTAGCAAGCAGTTTGCTAACTGTAGCATGGGAGATGGGTGGTCTCGTAGGGTGTCTTGCATTGAAATCTGCTGCAATGACCCAGTTACTGCGATCACCAGACATCAATACAATTTCTTTCCGCTCCTCACGTGTTAACCTAGACGACATGTCAATGGCTGTAAACAAAGAAAAACTTGTAAATAGCTCATGAAAGAATAAAGTTACGTTAAAACCAAGCACATCATTGTTTTTCTTGTGAAATTCCCAATAAGTTTGATGTGTCACATGACCCTCTTCCTATTGAAAAAACAAAAGTTGGATTCAAAATGTCTGACTTCAAAATGGCCGCCATGGTCACCACCCATCTTGAAAAGTTTCCCCCCTCACATATACTAATGTGCCACAAACAGGAAGTTAATATCACCAATCATTCCCATTTTATTAAAGGACAACTGCAGCGGGATTACACTTATCCACAGGATAGGGGATAAGTGTTTGATCGCGGGGGGTCCGACTGCTGGGACCCCCCGACATCACCCTAACGGGGCGCCACCATAAGCGCTCATGGTGAGCACTAAGGCGCGTAGCATCGACCTAGAGGTCGACGGTGACGCCCCGTCTCCTCCCCGTCCCCATACAGTTCTATGGGGGAGACGGGGAGGCAGGAACGCTGCCTCCCCGCCTCTCCCATAGAGATGTATGGAGGAGGCGTGCCGGCTGCAACGTCATGCTGCGGCTGGCACGCCCCCTGCACGGGACAGCCGCGGCCCCGTACAGGAGATCGCCGGGGGCTCCAGCGTTCGGACCCCCCGCAATCAAACACTTATCCCCTATCTTGAGGATAGGGGATAAGTGTTTGTATTGCTACAGATGTCCTTTAAGGTGTATCCATATAAATGGCCCATCCTGTATATCTACTGCTCAGCATCAGCTGTTCTCCCGGCTCTGTAGCCATGAGCACAGCTGAGTCCTGACATTCACATCAGAGGATTGACATCTGCTGTGATCTGTTCCTTACTGCAGGTACTACTGCTCCCAACATGAAGCACACTCTGCTCCATGTTGGGAGCTGTAGTACCTGCATTAATAGACAGATCGCAGGGATTGTAACTTCTGACACCCATTGCGATCCTTCTGTATAATGTGTAGATTCGGCTGGCCGCTCTTCTATGGTCCCCTGCACTTACGGTACGTATGTATATATATATATACGTACTACAAAGAAAGAAGTCCCAACTGGCACTACTGTGATTGCTGTGGAGTGTTGCAAAAGTCCTGTGCCGAGGTCTAGGTCACAGTCACTTATGGTAGCCTGTGGTGGTGCTCAGCATGCCAAAGTCCATACAACTGTAGTATACTTCAATAGAAGAAAAGAAAGTAGGCGGCAAATCACCAAATGTAGCTTTAGGCTTCTTTTATTGTAGCAGGTGAACAAACAAGTGCAAACTCACATGAAGAGAGCGACGTCCGTTTCACACAATGCTGTGCTTCTTCTGGCTCAACCAGAAGATTGAGCCAGAAGAAGCACAGTATTGTGTGAAACGGACGTCGCTCTCTGCATGTGAGTTTGCACTTGTTTGTTCACCTGCTACAATTAAAGAAGCCTAAAGCTACGTTTGGTGAGTTGCCACCTACTTTCTTTTCTTTTATTGAAGTATATATATATATATATATATATATATACATACACCTATTCAAATTTCCCAGAGAGTTGTGATTGGCTGTAGCCATTTGGCCAATCACAGCTCTCTGCGGGAAATATGAATAGGTGTATATATATACGGTAGTGCAGGGGACCATAGAAGAGCGGCCGGCTGCATCTATACAGAAGGATCGCAACGGACTCGGGGCGATCTCTCAATTAGAACAGGTACTACTACTCCCATCATGGAACAAATGGTTACTACTCACATCATGGAACAAATGGTTAAAAAAAAAAGTGAAATCACACACACACTACATTTTTATTATTGTCAGCAAAATTTTTAGTGCCCTACCCGCCCACATAAATTGATCCCTGTTTAAAAATTAATTAAAATTTTGTTATAAAAAAGATAAATTTCGTTGAAGACAATTTTTTCCATCACTACTGTATCTTTTTTACAATTTATTTTTAATGGTACCCTACGAAATATTAATAAAAAAGGTATCTCCATCACTCTTTGGATCAATAAAGTCCAAAAAAGAATAAAAAAAAGGCCTACAAAAACGCCAAAGTTAAAAACCCACATGGCGTTTTTCTTGGGAGAAAAACGCCAAGATTTTCCCGAAAAAACGCCAAAGTCTCAACAAGAGGTCGTTCTTTTTAAACTGCCAAAAAGCCCAAAAATGCCAAAAGGATTGAAAATGCGCCAAACTGAAAAACGCCAAGTGGATATGGCATTTTGCAGTTAACTATTGACTTGCAGCTAACATCTGGCCGCAGCATTTTTTCACCAAAAAAACGCCATGTGTTAGAATGGGCGTTTTTATTGGTGTTTTTGCAAAACAATCAAAATACTGTTTTACTTAAAAAATAAATAAACATAGCAGTGATCAGTGCTATCCCAATGTATAGCACTTAACAGTAAGTAATTTTTTTTAATGGATTTTATTCATTTTGTGTTCTTAATAAAGATATATATGGTATTTTCACAACGCATGGTATGATCCTATTTGATGTTTTATGTATCATAACAAGCATTCCATACTTTGGGTTTATTAGGCTCTATGTAGGAGGTTATAAAAAAAAATGTAAAAGAAATAAACATATTTGGTATTGCTGTGTGTGGAAATGTCAGAACTACAGTTTATGGTGCAAGAAAAAAAAACCCTCATACAGCTGCGTATACAGAAAAAATATGGGAGAGAATAGGGGAAATTTTAAACATACTTATTTTATTTAAATAGCAGTACAATAATAGAAGAGAGAACATGTCAATCATACTGTAAAGCGTACTGTGTAAAAACAGGAATCCCCCCCCCACCGAATAATATATTTTTTGGTTGTGCTGTACATTTTATCTTAAAGGGGTACTCCGGTGTACAACTTTTTTTTTTTTTTTTTAACTACACTGGTGCCAGAAAGTTAAACAAATTTGTAAATTACTTCTATTAAAAAAATCTTAATCCTTCCAGTACTTATTAGCTGCTGAATACTACAGAGGAAATTCTTTTTGGAACACAGAGCTCTCTGCTGACATCACGAGCACAGTGCTCTCTGCTGACATCTCTGTCCATTTTAAGAACTGTCCAGAGTAGGAGAAAATCCCCATAGAAAACTTATGCTGCTCTGCACAGAGATGTCAGCAGAGAGCACTGTGCTTGTGATATCAGCAGAGAGCACTGTGTTCCAAAAAGAAAATACTTTTTTCTGTAGTATTCAGCAGCTAATAAGTACTGGAAGGATTAAGATTTTTTAATAGAAGTAATTTACAAATCTGTTTAACTTTTTGGCACCAGTTGATTAAAAAAAAAGTTTTCCACCGGAGTACCCCTTTAAAACCATCGCAAAGTACAATTGATCGTTTAAAAAATAAGCCTTCATATGGCTGTGTAGAGTTATGGCTCCAAAAAGGCGAGGAGTAAAAAATAAATATGCAAAAATGAAAATTGGGTGTGTCCTCTAGGCCAAAAGGGGCTGTGTCCTTAAAGGGGTATTCCAGGAAAAAACTTTTTTTATATATCAACTGGCTCCAGAAAGTTAAACATATTTGTAAATTACTTCTATTAAAAAATCTTAATCCTTTCAGTACTTATGAGCTGATGAAGTTGAGTTGTTCTTTTCTGTCTAAGTGCTCTCTGATGACACCTGTCTCAGGAACCGCCCAGTTTAGAAGCAAATTCCCATAGCAAGCCTCTTCTAAACTGGGTGTTTCCCGAGACAAGCAGAGATGTCAGCAGAGAGCACTGTTGCCAGACATAAAAGAACAACTCAACTTCAGCAGCTGATAATTATTGAAAGGATTAAGATTTTTTAATAGAAGTCATTTACAAATCTGTTTAACTTTCTGAAGCCAGTTGATATATATATAAAAAAAGTTTTTTCCTGGAGGGGGAAGGTGTTCCCGACCCATGACGTACCAGGTACGTCATGAACATTTTCGCGGCATCCCGCAGTGCCCGGTAAGATGGTGGCTATCACTGATAGCCAGCCATCTTACCATGCGACCACGGGGGGGTTTCATCCCCCCCCCCCCCAAGCGATCGCTGCTATCAGCTAGTCAAATCTGACTAGCCGATAGCAGCGTTTCGCTATGAGAATACTTAGCAGCGCGGTGTGTGAGTCCCGATCACAGGGATCGGGACACACACCGCTCTGCTAAGTGTCCCTTACCCGTCCCCCGGCGTCACTTACCCGGCCATGCGGTGTCCCGAGCGGTCCCGGCGCGAGCGGCGTCCTCCAGGCGGTCCCGGCGGTGGTGCGTCCCCAGCGGTGAGTTTCCAGCAGCAGGGCGGCATCTTCATTGGCAGCAGTGAGATCGCCGTAAAGCGATCTCACCGCTGCCTCTGGGAGTTTCAAAACTGCAACTCCCAGCATGCCCAGACAGCCTTTGGCTTTCTGTGCATGCTGGGAGTTGTAGTTTTGCAACATCTGGAGGTCCACAGTTTGGAGACCACTGTATAATGGTCTCCAATCTGTGCTCTTCCAGATGTTGCAAAACTACAAATCTCAGCATGCTCAGTCTGTCCAGGCATGCTGGGAGTTGTAGTTCTGTAACATCTGGAAGAGCACAGATTGGAGACCATAATACAGTGGTCTCCAAACTGTGGACCTCCAGATGTTGCAAAACTACAACTCCCAGCATACCAGACTGCCCAAGCATGCTGGAAGTTGTAGTTTGGCAACATCTGATCCTTCAGATATTGCCAAACTACAACTTCCAGCATGCCTGGGCAGTCTGGGCATGCTGGGAGTTGTAGTTTTGCAACAGCTGGAGGCACACTGGTTTGGAAACACTAAGTTAAGTAATATACTTTCAAGTGTTTTGCAACCAGTGTGCCTTCAGCTGTTGCATAACTACAACCCCCAGCATTCACGGACAGCCAAAGGGCATTCTGGGAGTTGTAGCAGTATGCCTCTAGCTGTTGCACAACTAAAAGTCCCAGCATGCCCTTCTGCTGTCACTGCATGCTGAGATTTGTAGTTTTAGCAACAGCTGAAGGCACACTGGTTGCGAAACACCAGTTTGTTATCTAACTCTGTGTTTCGCAACCAGTGTGCCTCCAGCTTTTGCAAAACTACAACTCCCAGCATGCACGGACAGCCAAAGGGCATGCTCGGAGTTGTAGTTTTGCAACAGCTGGATGTTTGACCTCCCCCCCCAATGTGAATGTACAGGGTACACTCACATGGGCGGAGGTTTACAGTGAGTGCTGCAAGTTTGAGATGGCACAAATTTTGTGCTGCAGCACAAGCTCCCAGCAGCAAACTTGCTGTGAACCTCTGCCCGTGTGACTGTACCCTAAAAACACTACACTTACACTAACCTAAAATAAAAAGTAAAAAACACTACGTATACACATACCCCTACACAGCCCCCCTCCCTTCCCCAATAAAAATGAAAAACGTCTGGTACGCTACTGTTTCCAAAACGGAGCCTCCAGCTGTTGCAAAACAACAACTCCCAGTATTGCCGGACAGCTGGAGGCACCTTGTTTGGGAATCACTGACGTACAATACCCCTATGTCCACCCCTATGCAAGTCCCTAATTTAGGCCTCAAATGCGCATGGCGCTCTCTCACTTTGGAGCCCTGTCATATTTCAGGGCAACAGTTTTGGGACACATATGGGGTATCGCCGTACTCAGGAGAAATTGCCTTACAAATTTTGGGGGGCTTTTTCTTCTTTAACCCAAATGAAAAGGTTAAGTTGGGGTCTACACCAGCATGTTAGTGTATAAAAATAAAAAAATTTACACTGACATGCTGTTGTTGCCCTATACTTTTCATTTTCACAAGAGGTAAAAGGGAAAAAAGACCCTCTAAATTTGTAATGCAATTTCTCCCGAGTATGGAGATACCCCATATGTGGGCGCAAAGTGCTCTGGGGGCGCACAACAAGGCCCAGAAGGGAGAGTGCACCATGTACATTTGAGGTGATTTGCACAGGGGTGGCTGATTGTTACAGCGGTTTTGACAAACGCAAAACAATAAATATCCATATTAAATACCCCTTATTAAATTCCATGAGGGGTGTAGTTTCCAAAATGGGGTCACATATGGGGGGGTCCACTGTTCTGGCACCATAGGGGCTTCCTAAATGGGACATGCCCCCCAAAAACCATTTCAGAAAAACTCACTCTCCAAAATCCCGATGTCGCTCCTTCCCTTCTGAGCCCTCTACTGCGCCCGCCGAACACTTTACATACACATATGAGGTATTTACTTACTTGAGAGAAATTGGGTTACAAATTTTAAGGTGATTTCTCTCCTTTTACCCCTTGTAAAAATTCAAAAATTGGGTCTACAAAAACAAGCGAGTGTAAAAAATGAAGATTTTGAATTTTCTCCTTCACTTTGCTGCTATTCCAGTGAAACACCTAAAGGGTTAACACACTTACTGAATGTCATTTAGAATACTTTGGTGGGTGCAGTTTTTATAATGGGGTCATTTATGGGGTATTTCAAAAATGAAGACCCTTAAAATCCACTTCCAACCTGAACTGGTCCCTGAAAAATTCAGATTTTGAAAATCTTGAGAAAAATTGGAAAATTGCTTCTGAACTTTGAAGCCCTCTGGTGTCTTCCAAAAGTATAATATAAAGTAGACATATTATATATGTGAATCAATATGTAATTTATTTGGAATATCCATTTTCCTTACAAGCAGAGAGTTTCAAAGTTAGAAAAATGCAAAGTTTTCATGAAATTTTTTGATTTTTTACCAAGAAAGGATGCAAATATCAGTGAAATTTTACCAATAACATAAAGTAGAATATGTCACGAAAAAACAATCTCGGAATCAGAATGATAACAAAAAGCATTCGAGAGTTATTAAAGGGGTAGTCCAGTGGTGAAAACTTATCCCCTATCCTAAGGATAGGGGATAAGTTTGAGATCGCGGGGGGTCCGACCGCTGGGGCCCCCTGCGATCTCTCTGTACGGGGCCCCGGCTCTCCGCCGAGATAGCGGGCGTCGACCCCCCGCACGAGGCGGCGGCCGACACGCCCCCTCAATACATCTCTATGGCAGAGCCGGAGATTGCCGAAGGCAGCGCTTCGGCTCTGCCATAGAGTTATATTGAGGGGGCGTGTCGGCCGCCGCCTCGTGCGGAGGTCGACACGCCCCCTTCCAGCGGGCTGTCGGGGCTCCGTACAGGAGATCGCGGGGGGCCCCAGGGGTCGGACCCCCGCGATCTGCAACTTATCCCCTATCCTTAGGATAGGGGATAAGTTGCTCACCACTGAATCACCACTGGACTACTCCTTTAATGTTTAAAGTAACAGTGGTCAGATGTTCAAAAAATGCCCTGAAGGTGAAAATGGGCTGGGTCGTGAAGGGGTTAATGAGTTAAGCATATTATTAGTATATAAATGTTTCTAAATAAACTAATGTAGTAGTCATAGTTATGGACCAGGAGCCACAGCTTTTTCCTTTAAAACATTAAACTCGTATTCACTATTCACTCTTGGAAAGTTTATTATACATACATTATACATTGTTACAGGGGAACTGATCCCCTTATTACATTGGGGTTCTTGACTATAGCAAAAAACATATAAAATATAGGATAGAGTGAAAGTTTATTAGGCCTTTGCATGAATAACTTTGTTATTATTATAATTTGGCGTGGTCACCAGTAGCAAGTTACAACCCACCCAAAGCTTGAGGAAAAGTTCTGGTGAAAATGATAACTCTCAGCTATATTTAACTATGTTTTCCATGAGTAACCTGTGCTTCCTGAAATACCTCCCATGTGCCTGCGTTATGAGCAGCCAGCTTCCTATATCCACATAGCTTTATTTGTATCTGCAGACAGGAAACTTCTTGGACACTTAGTGAAATCCATCCAGCCATGCATATTATAAATAAACATATATATATTATTGGAAAGCAAATGTGACCGAATTGTAAACATATTTACATTTGCATTATTAGTATGAACTAGTAAGGGTGTATGCACACATCCAGTATCCTGCACCTACAAATCTATACCTAAAATCCTGCATATCAAATATACGCAGGATACTGTACGTGTGAACATGCCCTTAGCGTATGTTCACACGGACAGTATCCTTTGCATATTTGACATTCTGCAGCTTATTTTACCACCCATTGAAGTAAAAAAAACAAAACTGAAAATCTGCAGCAAAATATGCAACTGATCCTGTACGTGAACCTGTATGTACCCACATACAGTATTTTCTGTAGCCCAAAGTTATTTACCATATATACTCTAGTACAAGCCGACCTGAATATAAGCCGAGGCCCCTAATTTCACCTGAAAAACCCAGGAAAAGTTATTGACTTAACTATAAGCCTAGGGTGGGAAATACATCATCCCCCTATGTCATCAACCAGACCCTGTGATCATCCAGACCCCCGTCATCATCCCCCCCCCCTTCATCATCACCGCCTGTCAATCCCTTCAGCCATCGGCTGTCCGGGCATGCTGGGAGTTGTAGTTTTGAAACCTCTGGAGGCCGCAGGTTGAAGACCACTGCGGCCTTCGTCATCATCCAGACCCCCCCCCCCCCCTTTAGTTTTCTACTCACCTCCCCTCGGTGGGAAGGAGGGGTGAGCTGGTCCGGACCATCTATGCTGCAGGGACCGTCCGGTGGGTAGGGTTAGTCGTTCCGGGCTGTCCATTTTTACCGGGGGGGCCCTCTTCTCCACGATCTGGGCCTGCCCCGGACTAGTTACGTTGCCTTGAAGACGATGCACAGGGACGTTCATGTGCAGGCAGTGAATGAACGTCCCTGTGCGTCGTTGTCAAGGCAACGTCACTAGTCCGGGGCAGGCCTGGAGCACGGAGAAGAGGGCCCCCCGGTGAAAATGGACAGCCCGGAACGACTAACCCTCCCCACCGGACGGTCCCTGCAGCATAGATGGTCCGGACCAGCTCACCCTTCCTTCCCACCGAGGGGAGGTGAGTAGAAAACTAAAGGGGGGGGGGGTCTGGATGATGACGAAGGCCGCAGTGGTCTTCAACCTGCGGCCTCCAGAGGTTTCAAAACTACAACTCCCATGCTGGGAGTTATAGTTTTGCAACATCTGGAGGTCCACAGGTTGAAGACCACTGAGAAGTGATTGACTGGCGGAGAGTTCATTCGAGTATAAGTCGAGGGGGGCGTTATAAGCACGAAAAATTATGCTGAAAAATTTGGCTTATACTTAAGTATATACGGTATACATTTTCAAGAAAACAAAAGAAGCTTTACTCTCAAATGTAATCCCATGATTCCAGAACAACTGTTTCGGTTTCCCTCTCTGGCTTTGTTTACTTGTCACTAACAATGACATTCTCTATTTAACCTTGTCAGTGCTCCAGCCAATCACTGGTGTTACCAATATGTGACACAAAACTGTTGGGGCCAGTGATTGGCTGTAGTGGTCTGTGGGTTTATGGCACACTATCACTGAAGCAAAGTAAAAAAAAAAAGTCTTGGAGGCATGCAGCACTGGAGATGTGGTGGTTCACCTGGTGAATTTAGCCACGTTCCTTTTTTCATTACAATTCTTAGCGTTAGGAACACTTTTTAGTAACTTGGAAAACTTCTTTGAGAAGCACACAGTAGTCATCATGTTCATTAAAATACATTTAAAAAGGACCCTACAGTCATGTGATCTGGTGACCAATGAAAGCTTATCTCTCAAACCTGCTGGTTTTGTTAGATTAACCCATCAGAGTGGTGGCAATGTGATGTTAGGACTCTCCCTGCTGTTATTGCGGGCCTGAGAGCTCCCTCCATGGTGCACAGCTATTCTCTGCATTTCATGGATTGGGACCAGGGCCGAGCTGTTTGCCAATAGTACACACAGCACTTCCCCCTTAGTTGCCTAGCCAATCACAGCACAACACTCAGTCCTTGCTACTATGCCCTCACATAGTGCTGATAAGAGGGCACTGGACTGAACAGGCTGGCACTGTGTTAGGGAATGATTTACATAGTACAGGACTATAGATAGCATGTGAACATGAAAAGGTTTACTGATGCACTGATTTTCATGGTGCCGTGTGAGAGGAGGAGATTGTACTGTGGATATACAGCAGTGAATACACTGGCATTTGCACAGTGGCCTTTATATGGGTGGACAGAGATGAGAGAGAAGCCTTGATTTACCTTTGTAGATTGTCTTTAGCAGACAGACTTGCTCAGCTTGCAGGTTTACAACCCAGGCCTTTTCAGACTTTCTCTCTCCCTTGCACATAGCACATTCTAAGTCCTGCCGCACTTCCTGTGTTTTGTCCTGGATCTTTCTCTAAATGCAGAAATCCTCTGACAACAGGCAGTACACAGTAGATTGTATAGAAGGTTGACCCCTAGTGACCAAGACTTTAGAGCTGTTTATCTAGGGTGAGAATTCAATGAAGTGAGTTATTAATATATTAGGAATAACAGCTATCAAATGGAGGAAAGTTGTTTGAAACGACAGTGCCCACAAAGGTCTATATTTTATTGTTCTGAGAAAGTATTTAAAAACAGGAAAAAAAAAACTCTAACATAAAAAAAATCTTAGACTTCAGTTCACCTCTATAGGGCACTGTACATTAGATGAGTCTTCCCATCCCCATCCCCTCTGCTCAGTTTTTGTCATAAAAGTACAAGATACAGTTCTCTAAAAAATTATGACAGAAGACAGAAAATATATTAAAAAAAAGATAGAATGTGTAGGGATGCGTTTTTTTTTCTCTAATGTATACATTTTGTATGTTCCGGAAAATTCTAATAAAAAGGCAAAAAAAATTACACATGGATCATTCCTAAGATTTTCAGGCACAGTATAACAAATACAATTTGAATAAACACAAAATACAGTTTGTATATCACCATTTAGATACATAGAAACATAGAATGTGTCGGCAGATAAGAACCATTTGGCCCATCTAGTCTGCCCAATAATCTGAATACTATGAATAGTCCCTGGTCCTATCTTATATGAAGGATAGCCTTATGCTTATCCCATGCATGTTTAAACTCCTTCACTGTATTTGCAGCGAACACTTCTGCAGGAAGGCTATTCCATGCATCCACTACTCTCTCAGTAAAGTACCGTAATACTTTCTGATATTACTTTTAAACCTTTGCCCCTCTAATTACTTTTAAACCTTTGCTTAATCTGTTAAGGATGCAGGGCGTATAGTAACACCCTTGCGTCCTTGTACTTACGCCCTGGTCCCGTTACCAAGTTTTGAACGCGTGCTCACGAGCTGAGCACACTTCAAACCCGGTGGGTCCCAACTGCTATCATCAGCCAGGACCCAGGGTTAATGCCAGACATTGCCGATGGCGTTGATGCCCTGCATTAACCCGTGATCAAAGTTATTCTCAGGGTCTAAAATGCTGGGTTAACAGCAATGTCCCGATCAGCTGAGAGGATAGCAGGAGGGCACTTACTTGCCTCCTCGCCATCCGATCGGTGATCCTTTGCTGCCTCCAGCCTCCGCAGGCTGGAACAGCATAGCACCGATAACACTGATAAATTCTAAGCCAAAGCTCAACATTGAACAGTTGAAAGATTGAAAGATTACATAGTGTAGCCCCTTATGGGGACTAGAGAAAGTGTAATATATTAATAAACCCTCCCCTAATAAAAGTTTGAATCAACCCCAGTTCCCATTTTTTAAATAAAATAATGTAATCAAAAATAAACATATGTGGTATCGCCGCATTTGTAAATGTCCGACTATTAAAATATAAGGTTACAGTGGGGATCAAAAGTTTGGGCACCCAGGTAAAAATTTGTATTAATGTGCATAAAGAAGCCAAGAAAAGATAGAAAAATCTCCAAAAGCCATTACATTACAGATTAGACATTCTTATAATATGTCAACAAAAGTTAGATTTTATTTCCATCATTTACACTTTCAAAATAACAGAAAACTAAAAAATGACGTCTGCAAAAGTTTGGGCACCCTGCCGTGTTAATATCTTGTACTGCCCCCTTTGGCAAGTATCACAGCTTCTAAACGCTTTTTGTAGCCAGCCAAGAGTCTTTCAATTCTTGTTTGAGGTATCTTTTCCCATCCTTCCTTACAAAAGTCTTCCAGTTCTTTGAGATTTCTGGGCTGTCTTTCAAGCACTGCTCTTTTAAGGTCTATCCACAGATTTTCAATTATGTTGAGGTCAGGAGATTGTGAAGGCCATTGCAAAACCTTCAGTTTACGCCTCTTGATGTAACCCCCCCCCCCCCCCCCCCCCCGTGGATTTCGAGTTGTGTTTAGGATCATTATCCATTTGTAGAACCCATCCTCTCTTTAACTTCATCTTTTTCACAGATGTCATCAAGTTAGCATCCAAAATTTTCTGAACTTTTATTGAATCCATTTCTCCTTCTACTCTTGAGATGTTCCCTGTGCCACTGGCTGCAAAACAACCCCAAATCATGATTGATCCACCCCCATGCTGTTGGACAGAGGTTCTTTTCATTAAATTTTGTTCCCCTTCTTCACCAAAAGTACCTTTGCTCATTCCGGCCAAAAAATTCAATTTTAACCTCATCGGTCCACAGAACTTGTTTCCAAAATGCATCAGGCTTGTCTATATGTTCATTTGCAAAGTACCAACGCTGATTTTTGTGGTGAGGACGTAGAAGAGGTTTTCTTCTGATGACTCTTCCAAGTATCTCTTTATAGTGGAATAGTGTACCACAACTCCAGTGTCTGCCAGATCTTCCTGGAGGGATTGTGCAGTCAAACGTGGGTTTTCAATTGTTTTTCTCACAATCCTGCGAGCTGTTCTGTCTGATATTTTCTTGGTCTTCCAGATCTTGCTTTAACTTCCACTGTTGCTGATGACTGCCATTTCTTAATTACATTCCGAACAGAGGATATTGACATCTGAAAATGTTTTGCTATCTTCTTATAGCCTTCTCCATCTTTGTGAGCGTCAACTATTTTCAGTTTCAGATTTCTAGACAACTGCTTAGAAAAACCCATGGTGCTAATTGTTGGGGAAAGGTCAGATGAGTCTGGGCATTTAAAACCTTTGAGAGTGACATCACCAGGTCATCCCAGATGATGATTGAGAACAGGTCTTAGCTTTGCTAAGGGGGCAGTGCATGCTATAAATTCTGCAGGGTGCCCAAACTTTTGCAGATGCCATTTTTTAGTTTTCAGTTATTTTGAAAGTGTAAATGATGGAAATAAAATCTAACTTTTGTTGACATATTATAAGAATGTCTAATCTGTAATTTGATGCCTTTTGGAGATTTTTCCATCTTTACTTGGCTTCTTTATGTACATTAATACAAATTTTTACCTGGGGTGCCCAAATTTTGATCCCCACTGTAAGGTGAGGAGTAGTTGCAATATGAGATGCGGAGGTGCTCTGACTAAACAGAGTAATCGATAGCAAGAAATGTAGGACAAAGGATGATGGCAACTCACCGCTTCTTCTCAGTTTTCTTTATTGTAGAAAAGTACTCACATGAACACAAGTAGTGGGAGGGACACATGACGGGGGTGTATGCAGAAGCCTTATGCATACCCCCCAGTCATGTGTCCCTCCCCACTACTTGTGTTCATGTGAGTACTTTTCTACAATAAAGAAGACCGAGAAGAAGCGGTGAGTTTCCGGCATCCTTTGTTCCATGTTTCTTGTTATTTCCCAGTAATGCTTTACTTTTAATACAAGAGTACAGTGAAAGGTGACGCCAGTATATAGATATTACTGGATCCAGCACTATTTACAGCAGAGATCAGCATCCCCCCTCTATGTAGAATGACCTTTGAAAAGTTCCCAGAAAATGCACAGCAGCATCTTCAATTCATTTGAGTGTAACAGGCTCTGTCTGCTTTTTACTAAATGCTGTTGAATACAGCTCAAGCAAGATGGCTGCCCCCATAATAATGCACACACAATGTATTTAAAAAATGCCATCAGAAACAAAAAAAGAACATATTTCAGTACTTGACCCTAATCAGGAAAAAATCTAGAGGATACATTGCCTTTTAGGAATTTTTGTGGCCATAGAGTAGTCATTTACAACCAGGATTCTAGCAGTGTTATCTGTTTAGTCCCAGCTGAACTGTGACCACTTAGCTGGATCATTTGGTCCCCAGTTTGACAACCTGTCCAGTACATGTTTTACTGTGTAAACAGGATATTAGTCTGTCCGGTGGGGCTGAATACCTGTAAATTACAGGATTACATCATCACCTATCAGATCCCTCTAGGCAGTTTAGACCCCTCTCCATCCAACTCTGCTCTCATTTGTTCATCTTTGTTGTCCTCTCCCATGAACAGAGTTTTGCGGAAGAGGTTAGTTCTGCCCTACCTATAAAAGAAAAAAGTGCAGTGATATAGTAGGTCAGTCCATATCACAGCACAAAAAATATGTAATGGAAAAAGTGGGTCAGCCTTAACACAATAACACTGCAAACTTATAACCCGCTTCTAAAATATACATTTTAATGATTCAATTAAAATAACACAATATAGCCCTAAGTATATAAAGCAACCTCACTGACCACAGAGAAATTCTGTTAGTGGGTTTCAAGCAGGGTAAAGATATGTACTCAAATGTCCCATGCTCGATTATAGAAAGATAGTTTACTCACAATTTCTTGGAAGAAAGTAATAATCTCAGGATTTTGCGGACAGGGATTCGCAGTAATCGGGAATGCCTAATATCGCGATTCATTTTTTGGGGGAATAAATCGTGCAAAGATAGTACTTACCCCACCATCTCAGCCTTCCCCTTTTAAAGGGGTACTCCGATGCTTAGACATCTTATCCCCTATCCAAAGGATAGGGGATAAGATGCCTGATCGCGGGAGTCCCGCCGCTGGGGACCCCTGGGATCATGCACGCGGCACCCCGTTTGTAATCAGTCCCCGGAGCGTGTTCGCTCGGGGACTGATTACTGGCGACTACAGGGCGGGGCGGCGTGTGACTTCCTCGATCAGGCATCTTATCCCCTATCCTTTGGATAGAGGATAAGATGTCTAAGCACCGGAGTACCCCTTTAAGCAGGGAGTAAGTTATAACCCTAAGATGACCACCGCCAGCGAGCAAGGTAAGGTGATACATTCTCTGTTTCCTGGACAATCCCTTTTAAAATAATAAAAACAATCATATAAATTGTGCGGACTCCTTGGTCACCTTCTGGTCTATGTTCACCTTGCTACAACGATGAAATGTCAACACATGACCACTGTAGCCTGTCAATGGCTACAGTGGTCATTTTTTGACATGCCACATTATTGCTGGAACACAGTAAACAGAGACCAGCAGGGGCCAGGAAAATCATTGGCACACAGTGCATTTTATATCCACTACAATATATGTATGGAGATGATTTGGCTGTCCAGGCATGCTGGGAGTTGTAGTTTTGCAACAGCTGGAGGCAACCTGGTTGGAAAACACTGCCCTAAACTATCGCAAACTGTAATATCAGGAGCCACCAAATTTTTCTATATTATTTCTTCTGTCAATCAGCAAAGAAAAAAATATAGAACTAGTTCAGGTCACTATTTCTAAAAATAAATCCAGGTCATGTGAAAGTGAATTATTATTGTTCTGGGATTTCGAATAAGTGTGTCAGACTTTGAATACAATGAAAGCTTGAAATTTTTTCCTTGAGTTCTAAGATTAGTACTGTTTGTAGTCATAGGCCAGTACAACGTACAAATAAAATATAATTAAGGATGTTTTCACAAGTCAGAAATAATGCAGAAAATGTCAATAAAAAAAAAAGAATGTTTTGCTGATTTTTGCTGTGGTCCACAAAATCTGGAACAATAAAATGTTATTGCAGATTTGTTATGGATTTTGATTCTCTATTGAAATTGATAGAAAATGTCCACAGCGTAGCCACAAAATAAATGTTTTAGGGATGCACCGAAATTTCGGCCACCGAAAGTTATCGGCCGAAAATGCCCCTTTCAGCATTTTCGGCCGAGTGAATTTTCCACCGATAATTTCGGTGGGCGTGGCTTAATCCTCTCCCGACCCATGATATACATGTATGTCATGAGGACCTGACGCGGGCTGCAGGTCGGGTCCGCTTCATAATCGGGAAATGCCTGCTCCTATCAGCAGCAGGCATCTGCCTGTAATGACGGACATCGGAGATTGCTTCGATGTCCGTCATTTACCTGGTTGCCAAAGTATATGGCACGGACTCCTGACTCGAGCTCACTCCATACCTGATGGCCCCCTGCTGATTGTTGTAGCAGGGGGCCGCAGCTAATAGCCGATACGTGGAGATCGCCGCATGTCGGGTATTAACCCTTTAGCACCGGCATCTAAAGGGTGCTTTGAACACTCCCTGGTGGTCCAGTGGGGTGGATCACCCCCCCTTTGCGCAGCGTGATTGGGGGCGATCTACTCTAGAGGTAGCCGGAGGGCTTACCTCTCCATCCCTGGGATCCGTTTCTCTTCATTTGATTGAGCCTGGCTAAGCAGGCTCAACCAAATGATCGCAGAGCACACAGATCAGTGTGGTTCTATGGAACCCCATTGATCTGTAGGAGGAATCTAAGGATTCCTCCTAAAAGTAAAGTCCCCTAAGGGGACTAATAAAGTGTAAAAAAATTAAAATTAACCTGTTAAGGACCAAGGGAGTAAACTTACGCCCCTAGTCCCACTCCCGTGATATAACGCGGGGTTACACGGTAACCCCGCATCATATCACGGCGGGCCCGGTATCATAGTGAAGCCGGGACCCGCCTCTAATAGCGTACGGCACTGATCGCGGTGCTGCACGCTATTAACCCTTTAGCCGCGTGCTCAAAGCTGAGCCGTGTGGCTAAAAGTGAAAGTAAAATGTGCCGGTTAGCTCAGGGAGCTGTTCGGGATCGCCCCGGTATAATCGCGGCATCCCGAACAGCTGTACTTCAGGAGGAAGGTCTCTTACCTTCCTTCCTGCAGTCCGATCGCCGAATGAATGCTTCAAGCCTGAGATCTAGGCTTGAGCATTCAATCGCCGAAAACACTGATTGATGCATTCCTATGGAGATGCATCAATCAGTGGTAAAGATCAGTACATGCAATGTTATAGCCCCCCCCCCCCTGGGGGCTATAATAGGGCATAAGAAAAGTGTAAAAAAATCATTAAGCCTTTCAATTATCCCTTCCCCTAATAAAAGTTTGAATCACCTGGCATTTCCAAGAATTAAAAAAAACTGTGAAAATAAAAATAAACATATGTGGTATCGCCACGTGCGGAAATGTCCGAATTACCGAATATACCGCTTTTTAAACCGCACGTTCAATGGCGTACGCGCAAAAAAATTCCAACGTCCAAAATAGCGTATTTTTGGTCACTTTTTATATCATGAAAAGATGAATAAAAAGCGATCAAAAAGTCCGATCAATGCAAAAATGGTACCGACAAAAACTTCACATCTCATGAACATGGAAAAATAAAAAAGTTATAGGGCTCAAAAAATGACAATTTTAAACGTATACATTTTCCTGCATGTATTTATGATTTTTTTTCAGTAGTAATACAAAATCAAACCTATATAAGGCTGGGTTCACACTACGTTTTGTCCCATACGGACAACCACGGTTTTAGGTCCGGTTGTAAAAGCGCATACGGTGCAAAAATGAGCCGACCGGACCGAACGTTTCACTCCGGTCGGCTCATTGAAATGAATGACATACGGGAGCGCATACGGTCACATACGGGAGCGCGAGCTTTTAGCTCCCCCCTGCCGTATGCGCTCCCGTATGGGACAAAACGTAGTGTGAACCCAGCCTAAGTAGGGTATCAATTTAATCGTGTGGACCTAGAGAATAAAGATAAGGTGTTATTTTTAACGAAAAATGTACTACGTAGAAACGGAAGCCCCAAAAGTTACAAAATGGCATTTTTTTTTCAATTTTGTCGCACAATGATTTTTTTTCCATTTCGCCGTAGATTTTTGGGTACAATGACTGATGTCATTACAAAGTAGAATTGGTGGCGCAAAAAATACGCCATAATACCGATTTTTAGGTGCAAAATTGAAAGAGTTATGATTTTTTAAAGGTAAGGAGGAAAAAACGAAAGAGCAAAAAACGAATAACGCCTGGTCCTTAAGGGGTTAAAATTAAATAAAAGTTTAAAAAAAACAGCTATTAACCCCTTCCATAAAAGTTTAAATCTCCTTTTCCCATTTTCTATATAAAAAAATATTACAAAATAATAAAAATAAACATATTTGGTATTGTAACATGCATAATTGTCCCAACTATTAAATAATTTTGTTTCTGATTATGGTCACATCACATCCGTAAAAAAGGTAATAAAATGTAACAAAAACTATATTTTAAAAAAGGGGTGGGGTGATGCATTTTCGGTTTCGTTTTTTTTTGGCCAAGCACAGCCTGAATTTTCGGTTTCGGACCAAAGTTTCCCTTTCGGTGCATCCCTAGAATGTTTTGTGAATTTAAAATTACTTTCGAAATTCCTTCAATTTTTTTCTGCAGTGTGTGAAAGGGATTTCTGAACATCCAGCCCATATGAAAGCACCCTTAGGGTACGTTCACACGGCCGGATTTATTTGCAGGTTTCCCGCTGCATATTTGAAAGGGGGCAGGCTCTTCTTGGCTGTCCGCAGCAGATTTTCTGAAATTACACAGCGGAAAATCTGCTGCGGACAGCTGAGAAGAGCCTGCCCCCTTTCAAATATGCAGCAGGAAACCCGCAAATAAATCCGCCCGCGTGAACGTACCCTTAGGATGTGGTCACACATTACAGTTAATTATCGATACTGGAACTAATTACAGCATGCGGTTTTGTCGCAAATGGTTGAAATTGCTGTAAAAATGGTGTACTTTATTGTGTATATGCAAATTCTGAACGGTACTGCGCAGTAAAATGTTCCATTTTGTACTGATATTTCACCCATTTGTGGCAAAAAAACAAGCCTGCTTCTTAACCTTTACATATACAGCAGACATCAGGAAAAGGTGAAATTGGTCAGTAGGGCCTGAAATGATTTTTTAAGAATCACTGTATGGGCACAGAATAAGAACTATGGCTCAATTTGGTGATGAACACAGGCAGAAGTACTGAAGCAGTGGAGTCAACTAGTTGCCTACTGGACATAGATATCAGTAACAGCTGTGGCTACCTTTGGGGATTCCCCACAGGAATCTGGAGTAGTGAGTAACCAATGCTAAAATAGTTTTTTTGTTGTCGTTGTAATTTTATTTTGGACCACTATCTGGTCTGCAGAATGGAGAAAAGTAACATTTATGTGTGGCCAAAATTGGATTTGTTTCTGTCATAAAAACACAATCAAGAAAAAAAACTGCAAAAAAAAAACTACTTTTGATATGTCTGAGGAACATCCAAAAAAGAAAGTAGACTTACATAACAATAGAATAACTAGTATCAAAAACGTTCATATTTATTCAATTCAATTGCAGCTAAAATGACACCCCAATAAAGTGTAGCCTCAACATATGTATGTCAAGCATATAAAAAGTGTAAGTTTACAGGGTTTATGTACATCATCATAAAAAATGCAATTAATCAATGAGTTAAAAATGAACACATAGCATGTTTTTAAAACTGCACCCTCACATAAGTAACTTAAAAAATGTGGAAATCCATATCAGATACTAATCAGATAGAACTACATAGAAATGCATATACTGTATATAGCACACTCACCCAACCTGTTCACATTCATGATCCATGCACTATGTATATATATGCATGTTAAGACCGAAACATAGCACATGCATTTTATTGGGATGTCCCTTTCTCTGCATTTGGATTGAATAAAAATTTATGTTTTGATATTATTATTTCTTTTTTTTTTTTTTTTTGCTGTTGTCAGTCTATTTTTTTTATATGTTTTGACAGAACATTGAACTACTGGATTACTGATGTGCATCCTCTGCCCTATTTTTTGGTATGAGTACCCCTACGTTGTGCTATTGGATTTTTCTTTATATGCCACAGAAACATGTCAAAAGTTTTGATCGATGGGGGTCTCAGTGCTGCAAGCTCCAAATCGGTCCATTTTAACCCCGTATCCGGTTTTGTGACCGGACCTAAAACTGTGGTATGCTGTGGTTTTAGGCGGTCACAAAAACGCATACGGGGCAAATATGAGCCGACCGGAATCACTATCTGCAGATCGTAGTGTGAACCCACCCTTAGTCTGTAGGCCAGCCAGGGAAGCTTAACAGAGATCGATGTGAGCTGGGGAATCAAGCCCTTAAAGGGGTACTCCGGTTAAAACCTTTTTTCTTTTAAATCAACTGGTGCCAGAAAGTTAAACATATTTGTAAATTACTTCTATTAAAAAATCTTAATCCCTCCAGTACTTATTAGCTGCTGAATGCTACAGAGAAAATTCCTTTCTTTTTGGAACACTAATGACATAACGAGCACAGTGCTCTCTGCTGACATCTCTGTCCATTTTAGCAGCCGTGCATAGCAGATGTATGCTAAGGGCAGCATGGTGGCTTAGTGGTTAGCACTGCTGCCTTGCAATGCTGGGGCCTTTGGTTCAAATCCCACTAAGGACAACAATAAATAAAGACTTATTATAATAACATCAGCAGACAGAACTGTGCTCGTGATGTCATCAGAGAGCATTCCAAAAAGAATTTCCTCTGTAGTATTCAGCAGCCAATAAGTACAGGAAGGATTAAGATTTTTTAATAGAAGTTATTTACAAATCTGTTTAACTTTCCGGAGCCAGTTGATTTAAAAGAAAAAAGGTTTTCACCGGAGTACCCCTTTTAACCCAGGGACACAATCAATAATGAGAAATATGGCACTCTCCTAATTTATCGGTGCACAAGTAGGTTCCCAAGCCATCAATACTAGAAGAAAAACTCTGCACTCAAACAGAACTGAGTATTACTTGTATTTTATTTGGCGATCTTTAGAATCTGACGTTTCGGTCCAATCCCTGGACCTTCCTCAGAGTTAGATTGCTGCGGAGGTGTGAGATTTAGGAAATACGGCTTCCAGCCGGGAAAAGAGGTGTGTGGAACGCAGTCTATGACTGCTAACAGGTGACCTTTTTTACAAAAAAAAAAATGCACCATTTATTTTCTTTTTTAAACTCCATTGCAGTTTTTAATGCAGTTTTTGAGCCAAAGCTAAAAGTGGATTTGAAAGAAATGAAAAATATAAAGATAGGGTTTCAACTTCTTTTTGCTCTATCAATTTCTGATTTTAGCTTAGGCTGGGTTCACATTACGATTTTACCATCTGACTTGCGCTCACCATTTTTTACATGCAAATTTTACAAAACTGTATATCATGTCGTATCCATTGACTTCCATTGAGTATCCGTATTCAACACTTGCATCAGTTTTGATCCGCATCCGATTTTGGCCGATTTTGTAATGGGTGGAAAATCATGGTTGACCACGATTTTTCGCCCAGATTTAAAATCGTATTACAATTGTATCCGATTTTCATATAATTAAGCTCTATGCAAATCGTATTGAATCGTGTGACTGTGCGATTTCATCCGAATAATGGCACACCTTTTTAATTTGACACATGCGCAGGCAGTAGCCTTGGAATACACTTCACACACACTTTTATTAACACATGATCTGATTTTTTTGTTAAAAAATCAGATAAAGAAGCATAACATTTTTAAGCATACAATTTTTGGAAAGGATTTTTAATCGGATCCCCAACATTTTTTTGTTATACAATTTCATTGAATCTGTTTTTGTCCGATTTTACTGTCCGTTAATCGCACGGTAAAATCGTTATGTGAACCCAGCCTTAAACTGCATCAAAAACTGCAATGACTTATTTAACAACAAAATAAATACTGTGACCTAGAGTTATCAATCTGTCCAAGACAAAAACTGTATTGCCCATAGCAACCAATTACAGCTCACCTTTGGTAAAATTTTTTATCTGAGATGTGATTGGTTGCTATGGTCAAAACCAGACAGTTTGACAGACAAATTGATAAAGATATGTGAAGCCACAATTATTTCACCTGTTTTTGGGCTGTTTTGTGGCTCCAACAATGGCCCATAATAATGTGTGTGAACATAGCCTTAGCATACAGCATTTCAAAAGGAGGAATTTTGCTCTGGGCATGAAAGCCCAAATTACTCTGGTAATTAAAGGGTTAATAGATCTGTCCGATCACAACAGTGTGAAATCCTGCGATCTTTGAGAGCACAGATCAGGATATGACCTATTTGATATTTGACTTGGTAATTTATAACAAATGTAGTTCTCATTAAGTATTTTAATTAACTGGGAAAAAGAAGATCCTTTGTTCAGATGAAGAATGTGAACTCGAGCATTCGTTTTCAGAATATTTAATACAAGGCAGAACTGTTAAAGCTGCCAAGGGCCAAGAGCATTATAGGGGCCAGAATAAAATGGCAGCATAATACATTCCTAGTACAGATTTTGGGAGTCTTGCGTTCTACCACTCTTAGGGAGCGTATTCATGCTGCAGGTCTGCAGTGACTAGATTTTACAGGAGAACCAGAAGACAGGGAAGACCATCTCCACACTCCAGGGCCCAGCGACCGGTATATAATCCAACTCAATCAGAAGGTTCCTTACAATGTAGTTAGAGCATTAGTGCAATGCATCAGAACCTTTATCAGGTATAACTCGTTGCAAAGAAACAAATTTATATAACACAAATAACTCGTCCCACCATAACATCACTTCCGGGTTCATATAGTAAACAGGAAACAATAAATATGCTAAAAAGTTCTATTCCAATCTAATATTCCCTTGTAAATTCTTTCTGTGGGTCAATATATGAAACCTTATTCATATCACCAAAGATCTTCCATGCTTCACTTAGATATGCCTCCCTGGTAGATAACTATTTCATCATTGTCCTGTGGCTTTTTCAGGGCTCAATTTAAATTTTGCTCAAATTATGTTTTATTTTAGATTTGGGTATTTTTTATTTTTTTAATTAGTACAACATCATAACATTTCTTAAGATGATGTTCCCTTCGTTTTTAATTTCCACAGGTTGAAGACAGCGCTAGAACTATATTTTCTAAATTGTCCCTGTAAAATAAAACTGCATTGGCGTGCGCTTATATCATGGTTTTTACACCATGAACCATAACAAAGTGTTCTCTTCTACTTTATTACTTTACCCACTTCTTAAACTTCTATGACAAGCTTGTGAGTAAACAATTGTTGCCATACAACTATGGGTCAAAGTGTGCAGCTAACATTTATGGAATAAAATAGGTCAGAACATGCAGTTTGTGTGTATAATTGCGGCTTGGCCTATAACCAAATCAAAGCTTGCATGAAGGAGTGCTACAGTTAAAAGAGGAGACAATGGCATAAATGGGCCTCTCAGAGTCTGAATAACTCTTGTCATTACCTTGTCAAGCTATATATATGGCACAGAACCAAGAAACTGTGTTCTAAACCCGAGAAAGATTTGTAACTTTACTAGTCTGTATCGAAGTATAGATCCATAGAATTTGGCAAATAACTTTGCAGATAACTTTCTTTACTCATCTTGTACTGATGGCTGCTTGTTGTTAATATTTGAGCTACATTTTAAGTGAAGTGACTTTTAGAGGTGCTGGGTGGTTCATGCAATTCATACTTCACTGGATTATACAGAGGAACAATTGAGCAATTCATGGAAGTGTTTTGTAGCAAGTCAATAAAGAGTGTAATTAAAACCACTGCATCTAATTTAGGTGCTATGGGGCTCGCAGTATTGATACTTAGTTTTTGAGTACTTAGAATCTATTTGCAAGGTATCCATCAAAATGTCTGCATTAGGCTAGGTTTCCACTTGGTTTTTTTTCTAGCGTTTTTTTTAAATTTATTTTTTACCAAAAACACTAGAAAAACTGCGAGAAAAGCTGCCACAGATTTTCCCTGTATTTTTGCATTTTTTCTGGAGTTTTTGCCTTTGGGTGGAAATTGCATTTTTTGGCCCCTTTTGCGTTTTTTTCAAAATTTATTGGGTTAAAAAAAAAAGAAAAAAAAAAAAAAGGATGCAGCAGGGATGGAAAAAAAATGTATTTAACGAAATTTATATTTTTTATAATGAAATACATTTTTTAAACAGGGATCAATTTGTGTGGGCGGGCAAGGGACTAAAAATGAAGCCGACAATAATAAAAGTGTGTGTTTTTCACTTTTTTTTTTTCTTTATTGTTTACATTTCTTAGGTAGTACTACTACTCCCAGCATGGAACACACTGTTCCATGATGGGAGTAGTAGTTCCTGTACTAATAGAGAGATCGTCCGGGTGTCACTCCTGACACCCAATGCGATCGTCCATAATATAGCAGAGATGCGGAGTGGCTCTATACAGAACTTGCATCTCTGCTCTGTACTCCGGGCCGGTCAGTGATGTGAATAGAAATTCACATCACTCATTCATATTTTCCGCCCAGAGTGGGGATTGGCCGGATAGTGGCAGCCAATCCCCGCTCTCAGCGGGAAATATGAATGAGTGAGTGGCTGGCCGGAGTACAGAGCAGAGATGTGAGCGCAGGAGAAAGCTGCTCCGCATCTCAGGGATGAAGGATGATCGCAGCGGGTGTCAGGAGTGTCATCCACTGTGATCTGTCCTTAACTGCAGGTACAACTGCTCCCAACATGGAGCACACTCTGCTCCATGCTGGGAGCTGTAGTACATGCATTAATAGACAGATCACAGCAATTGTCACTCCTGACACCTGCTGTGATCCTTCTGTATAATGTAAAGATGTGGGCGGCCGCTCTTCTATGGTCCCCTGCACTGATGTATATATACACCTATTCATATTTCCCACAGAGAGTTGTGATTGGCTGGAACCATCTGGCCAATCACAACTCTCTGCAGGAAATATGAATAGGTGTATATACAGCAGTGCAGGGGACCATAGAAGAGCGTCCGGCCGCATCTATATACAGAGATATACATTTGCATTATACAGGAAGATCGCAACGGGTGTCTGAAATTACACGGGCGATCTGTCATTTATACAGGTACTACTACTCCCATCATGGAACAGTGTGTACAGTAGTACTACCTAAAAAATAAAAAAGTGAAAAACACACACACACTACATTTTTATATATTTTTAGGTCCCTGCCCGCCCACATAAATTGATCCCTGTTTAAAAATGTATTAAAATTTTGTTATAAAAAAGATAAATTTTGTTAAATACAATTTTTGCCATCACTACTATATCTCTTTTATTTATTTTTATGGTACCCTATGAAATTTTAATAAAAAAGGTATCTCCATCACTTTTTTAAATTGCTAAAGTCCAACAGAGAATAAAAACCACCTGCAAAAACGCCATAGTTAAAACCCACATGGTGTTTTTCTTGGCGTTTTTTTACTCCCATAGAATTCTATGGGAGAAAAATGCCACGATTTCAGGGGAAAAAAAACCTCCATAGGCTCAACATGCTACGATTTAGAAAAACCGCCAAGGAGCTGAAAAACGCCAAAAAAGAGTGAAAAAACACCAAAAGGAAAAAAAAAATGCCAAACTGAAGAATGCCAAGTGGAAAAACAATTTAGCGATTTCTCATTGATTTACAGCTAACACCTGCCCGCAGCGTTTTTTGGCCGAAAAAACGCCATGCGGCAGAATTGGCGTTCCCCCCCCCCCAAAAAAAAACAAGTGGAATTCCAGCCTAAGGGTGCGTTCACACGCTTTTTGTTTTTGCGGGTTTTCTGCTGTGTATTTGAAAGGGGGGGGGGTTCTTCTTGGCTGTCCGTAGCAGATTCCGCCGCAGTCCCTACTGACTTCAACGGGGCTTGCGGCAGATTTTCCACAGCGTAAATTCCTCCGTGGAAAATCTGCTGCGGACAGCCGAGAAGAGGCCACCCCCTTTCAAATACGCAGCGGAAAACCCGCAAAAACAAAAAGCGTGTTAACGCACCCTAAATCTGCCTCCGCTTGTGCTGCTGACTTGGAACGATCTCTTAAATGACCCCTTTTAATCACTGGGTGTGGAACAGCTCCTAATTGTGCGTTCACACTGAGGAATTCAAGAGGAATTCACGAGGAATAATTTCGGTCAGGAAATTGTTGCCTTCTCCATCAAGTGGAATTTGAGCGGAATTCAAGCGGAATTTCCATGCAGAAATGAAGAGGAGTGAAGGAGGAGGCTATTTAATCTACTTTTCTGAATTTTGCTCGAATTCCGCTTGAATTCCGCTCGAATTCCGCTTGAAAACGATGTCTGGCAGAATTTTTTTTTACCATTGACTTCTATTGGATTCTGCTCGCGGATTCCGCTTGAAGAATGAACATGTTCTTTCTTCAAGCGAAAAGGAATTCAGCGTCGGAATTCTGCTAGCAGAATTTCCGCAATGTGAACAGGACAGCAGAAATAACATTAAAGTCAATGGGCAGAGGGGATGTGCATTAATTTGGAGAGGAAAATTCAAGAGGAATTACTCAAGTAAATTCCTCTTGAATTACTCAGTGTGAACGCACCCTTAGAGTCTCTTCTCCACTTCATCAGTTTTGTCAGGCTTCTGTGCTTTAGATCTTAAAACCGCTGGCGGACCTCAAAACCGCTATATCTTCATCTGTTCATAAGCATTCTTATGACTCCACTTTGCCTCAGATCCAATGAGAGGCACTTAAATGCATTCTCAGAGGAATTCTAATCCAAAGGTGCGCCAGGCATAAGCGTAAAGCTGCACATAAACTTAGTGCACTTCTTAAATGATTGCAATCTCTCAAGTATCTTCACAAATTCTCACTGAAGATGTTCTAAGGGACCTTCTCAGGGATCGGAAGGAAGTACAAGTACTGCTCAACAAGAAATATAATCAATACTGTCAGATTTGTGCAGATTTGTGCATCCTCTCACTATGAATGGAGTAATAAGGGCAGACTTTTGGCCTAAGCTATCCGGGATAAGGGGGCTGCTCTCTTTGTACATTGGTCAAGAATGCACATGGCCCGTATTACTTCCCGTATTTTGACTAGCTTTTGGGATTACTATTTGCAGCTGTTTGAACTCTTGACCACCAATACTTATCAGGTGGGCTTTCTCTGGATCTTCTCCCTTCTTTCATCTCAGTCCCTCTCGGTCCTAGACCTTCCCTCTAATACATCTGAACTAGAAGCTGCCATCTCCATGTTGCTGTCTGCAAGTCGTCTGGAACAGACGGTTATACTGCATAATTTTATAAAAATCCTCCAGCAGGACTTTCTTCTTTTGTCTGCTTTTAAAGGGGTATTCCAGGATTTTTTTTATTTGACTATGCTACAGGGGCTGTAAAGTTAGTGTAGTTCATAATATAGTGTCTGTACCTGTGTGTGACCATTTTCTCACAATTCTTCTGTGATTATTGCCCCAATATTTATTTTTAACAGAATACAAAATGACTGTTAAAATGCCTGTCTGCTTAAAAGGGTGAAGCGATCGCTTGGTGGGAGAGAGATCAATCTGCAACTTATTGTATTTTTGCAACAGCTGGGGGCACCCTGATTGGAAAACACAGGTCTTTTGAATGGATGCAGTTCATTTATGTTTCAATGGGTGGAGTGGCTGATGTGTGGAAAGGAGTAAAATGAAATTATGGGATTTGTAGGAAACTGAAACAGGAAATACCAGTGCACAAAAAGCTATCCACAACTTTATGGTAATCTCACAACATAGCCATTTAGCCCCAAGCCATTTAGCATGCCATTACTGTCTGGCAGGTACGTACAAAAATGTTCTTATGGTAGATAACCCCTTTAATGCCATCACTGAGACCTTCATTCTCCCTGCTTCCTTTTCAGCAGCTTTTATAACAGTGTTCCCAAAGAGGGTAAAGACCTCAATTTGTGTCAAAGCTACCGTCCAATTTTGCTGCTTAAATGGTACCTGTCATTAATAATAAAAATTATAAGTTATAGATTAAGCTATTTGAATTACATTTCTGATATACTTCTTAATAAAATGTTGTAACTTTATATCTTAAACCTGTTTAAAACTAGAAGGTCTGGTCCTTCCTGCGGTCCTGCTTGCAGATCTTCTCCTGCAGCAGGCTGGCAGAGACAGAAGTCAGGAAATGCAGGTGGGACCTCAGTTCAGCATAGTGTATAGAGTGTATAGAGCTGAATATTTCCCTCCTTTTTCCTTTAAGCTGTGCTAGACTGTATAGTCATGATGCCTTCAGTGCATAGTGCTGAATATTGTGCTAAATATTGTGCTGAATATTTCAGCTCCCTTTTGCAGCTCTTGGGCAGAGCTGAACACACTGTAGAGTTCAGTGCTGAGAGCTGAGGGGTGTGTGTAGTGTCAACCAATTACAGACCGTCTTACACAGAACTGCTCTTGGCTGTGTGTAGTTGAGTGAGGGAGAAGGTTCTCCACAGCAGTGCTTTAGATGATGTCACTTGCTGGGGAACGCTCCTTCCCAGTCTGTGCAGCTGACTGAGACAGATACAGAAGATACAGAAAAATATCAAGGTATAAAACAAAAAAATAATAAAAATAAAGGCAGTTGGTGGTTTATCATGATAAAGGGAGTGAACTGGAAGGATTATAAAATTAATCAAGCTCATGACAGGTACTCTTTAATGTTGTCGCCAGGCTGGATGCAAAAATGTTGGAATTGCTCTTGACTTCCCTCTTGGACAACCTCACAGTGAGAATTAAAGTTAATGGTTCTCTTTCAGCCCCTTTAAAGGGGTACTCCGGTGAAAACCTCTTTTCTTTTAAATCAACTGGCTCCGGAAAGTTAAACAGATTTGTAAATTACTTCTATTAAAAAATCTTAATCCTTCCTGTACTTATTAGCTGCTGAATACTACAGAGGAAATTCTTTTCTTTTTGGAATGCTCTCTGATGACATCACAAGCACAGTTCTCTCTGCTGACATTATAATAATAAGTCTTTATTTATTTATTGTGGGATTTGAACCCAAGGCCCCAGCACTGCAAGGCAGCAGTGCTAACCACTGAGCCACCATGCTGCCCTTAGCATACATCTGCTATGCACGGTTGCTAAAATGGACAGAGATGTCAGCAGAGAGTACTGTGCTGGTTATGTCATCAGTGTTCCAAAAAGAAAGGAATTTTCTCTGTAGCATTCAGCAGCTAATAAGTACTGGAAGGATTAAGATTTTTTAATAGAAGTAATTTACAAATATGTTTAACTTTCTGGCACCAGTTGATTTAAAAGAAAAAAGGTTTTTACCTTTTAATATCAGAAATGGAACTCGCAACTTTCGACCCTTTTATATGTATTAGTCATGGCATAATTGAAGGGGTACTCCAGGGTGAAAATAAATGTTTTAAGATGAATTGGTGCCAGAAAGTTATACAGATTTGTAAATTACTTCTATTTAAAAATTGTAATCCTTCCAGTAATTATCAGCTGCTGTATGCACCACAGGAAGTTGTGTAGTTATTTCCAGACTGGCCAAAGTGCTCTCTGCAAATACCTCTGTCCATGCCAGGAAATGCCCAGAGCAGGAGAGGTTTGCTAGGGTTATTTGCTTCTACTCGAGGCAGTTCCTGACAGAGGTGTCAGCAGAGAGCACTGTGGTCATACTGTAAATAACTACACAACTTCCTCTGGAGCAAACCTCCTTAACCTTATATCAGAGTTGTGCATATAGACATTAAATGTTCTGCTTTTGCTGATCTTTTTCTTATATATCTCACATCTGGAGATGTCTGGTTGAGGACTTTAGCAATTTTAGTAATTATAAGATTAGCTATTTAAAGTGTGTGGCTATGAATGTCTCTCTTGATCCTACCTTGGTTCAAGGACTTTGTTGCTCATTCTCATTTTAGTGGCATGGCTTATCCTTTAAAGGAGATGTCCGGTGCTCACTTTTCTTATTTTATCCGTTCTGAGCTGAATAATAGAAGAAAACAAATGTTCTCTTACCTGCCTAGGCTCCCCCGGTGCTTCATTACAGGAGTTCGGTCTCTGCGCTGTATTCTTCTTACTTCCTGTTAGCCCGACACGTCACACGGAGCTTCAACCTATCACCTACCTCAGCGATGTCCTGCCTCGGCCAGTGATAGGCTGAAGCTCCGTGTGACGTGCGGGGCTAACAGGAAGTAAGAAGAATACAGCGCGGAGACCGAACTCCTGTAATGAAGCCCCGGGGGAGCCTAGGCAGGTAAGAGAAAGCTTATTTTCTTTTTTTTTTTGCAGCCCAGAACGGATACAATAAGAAAAGTGAGCACCGGACATCTCCTTTAAATATTTGGAGGTCCACATCCCTCGAGATCAGTTCTGTGTTTCCGATCTTAAAGGGAAACTGACAGGCTGTTAACTCACATTAAAGGAAATCTGTCACCAGTGTCACCTGCACTAACCTGTTAGTAACGACAGATATTGCAGGTGACACTGATGACAACGGTACTCACCTTGTCCCGTTGCGTGGCGGGGATCTCCAGTAATCTTGGCCGTTAGCTCCGGCTCCTGGGGTACGGGTGGAGCTTCGTGACGTTACCGCTGCTGCAAGACCCAGGAGAGAGCAGCAGCGGCTGGGGCATGGGCCGGTTATACACTGGGTTATAGTGCGGGTTAACAGCTTTATGCTGTATCTTGCACATGCAGTAACATTTCTTAATAACTTTATAGTTAAGTTTATTGTTATAGTTAAGCAGTAATAATTTAAAATGACTATTTAGTCTCCAGTTCCATGTACACTTTATTGAATATACCTTACTTATAGGAACCCCAGAGATCATTTCTGATATTGAGATGTATTATTTAAATCAACATTTTGGACATTGAAGGTGTAGATATGCCAAGCAATATTATAGGACAGAGTAGTGTGGGCCTGTTTTCATATATATTTATCCTATGTTGTGGTGTATTGATTTGTCCTTTCTTTGCTCTGTGGCAGATTGGTGGATGACAGATGTGTGGTGGAGCCTGCTGCAGGAGATCTAGATAACCCACCCAAAAAATTCAGAGGTAAGCTGTTTTAGTCTATTCCAAATGGTTAGATTAATGTCTGTGTTCAGAACTGTGCATAAAGAATTATTTGTCATTTTCATAAATTTACGTTTTGAATATAGTAGCATGCCCAACAGATGTGAATGGCTGCCTCCCATGTCTATCAATATCTTAATATCATCACTGATTCTAACTACATTACTGTGTTCATTATGTATCATAAATGTTTTGCTCTGCTACCTATTGATGAGACACCTTCTTATTTCATTTCTATAGACTGCCTTTTTAAGGTCTGTCCTATGAACAGATATTCTGCTCAAAAACAGTATTGGAAGGCTAAGCAGGCCAAGCAGGAAAAGGAGAAGATCTCAGATGTCCTACTTCTGCAGAAGCTTCAGGTAACATGCAAACGACACAATAAGCAGCTTGACGCCAGGCAATTACCTTAACAAATTTTCCTATATCTGTAGGCTTCAGCCAACAAATAAAGAAGGAGTTTAGAAATCTATGTGCTCTAGTTATTGCTGAATCACCTAATGCTGTTGCTATATTTAGTTGTGATCTGTTTGAAGAAATTGTGAATAATGTTAGGGTTTATGGCGTAGTATATGGGTATCCGTAGTGCAAAGGCTCTTGTTCCCTAGTTTCAAAAATATAATTAACTTACCCATATGTCTTGGTTTTCCTAGGTTGTGAAAGCAAAATGCAAACAAAGTTAACATGGGGAAACAGAAAGCAGGCTTTACAACTATAAGTGCTTAAAGGGGTACTCTTGTGGAAAACAATTATCTTCATATCAACTGGTGCCAGAGAGGTAAACAGATTTGTAAATGACTTCTATTAAAAATCTTAATCCTTCCAGTACTTATCAGCTGCTGTATACTACAGCGGAAGTTGTGTAGTTCTTTTCAGTCTGGTCACAGTGCTCTCTGCTAACGCCTATGTCTGTGTCAGGAACTGTCCAGAGCAGGAGAGGTTTGCTATGGGGATTTGCTTCTACTCTAGGCAGTTCCTGACATGTACAGAGGTGTCATATAATAGAGCACTGTGGTCAGACTGGAAAGAACTACTCAACTTCCTCTGTAGTATACAGCAGCTGATAAGTATTGGAAGGGTTAAGATTTTTTAATAGAAGTAATTTACAAATCTGTTTAACTTTCAGGCACCAGTTGATTTAAGAAAAATGCATTCTCTCAATAGAGGGTCACATAAATAGTCACTGGCTGCCAACACATATGCGACTGTCCTGACTAATGTTTTAGCTACTTTCATCAGGAAGAGCTCAATCGTCTTTTAATATTTAGGAAAACATTGTTTATTTTTTTGTCACACCAGATTACAGGTTTAATTAAAATTTATTTTCTGGAGTGGTTAGTTATATGTATTTATGTATGTAGAAATATATCTTTAACCCCTAGAGGACATCAGGTTTTTCCTTTTTGCACTTTCGTTTTTATCTCCTCACCTTCTAAAAATCATAACGCTTTAAATTTTCCATCTACAGACCTATATGAGGGCTTGTTTTTTGCGCCACCAATTTTACTTGGTAATGACATCAATAATTTTACCACAAAATATAAGGCAAAACAAAAAAAAAAATGTTGTAACTTTTGGGGCCTTGTGATTCCACGCAGTTCACTTTTCAGTAAAAATTACACCATATCTTTATTCTGTATGTACATTCGATTAAAATGATACCCCACTTAGGGTGCGTTCACACGCTAGTAGTTAGCAGCGAGTTTCCCGCTGTGGGAAACCCACTGCGAGTTACGCTACCATTGATTTTATAGTCCACAAATCTGACACTATTGGGGACTGTCTGTGGACCCATTAAAATCAGTGGTAGCGTAACTCGCAGCAGGTTTCCTGCAGCGTGAAACCCTCTGCTAGTAATAGCGTGTGAACGCACCCTTATATACTGTATATACTCGAGTATAAGCCGACCCGAATATAAGCCGAGGCCCCTAATTTCACCCCAAAAACCCAGGAAAGTTATTGACTCGACTATAAGCCTAGGGTGGGAAATACATCATCCCCCCATGTCATCATCCCCCCTGTCATCATCCCCCCCTGTCATCATCCAGACCCCCGTCATCATCACCGTGTCATTATGACCCCCGTCATCATCACCCTGTCATTTTCATCCCCGTCATCATCACCACGTCATCATCTCCCCCCCTTCATCATCCCCCTGTCATCATCTCCCCCCCCTTCATCATCCCCCTGTCATCATCCCCCCCCCCCTTCATCATCACTGCCTGTCAATCCCCTCAGTGGTCTTCAACCTGCGGACCTCCAGATGTTTTGAAATATCTGGAGGTCCACAGGTTGAAGACCACTGCGCAGGCCTTCGTCATCATACAGACACCCCCCCCCCCCCTTAGTTTTCTAAATTCAAAGTACCACACTGCCGCAGATGCCGTGATCTGTATTGATCACGGCATCTGAGGGGTTAATGGCGGACATCCACGCGATCGCGAATGTCCGCCATTACCGGCGGGTCCCTGGCTGCTGATAGCAGCCGGGACCTGCCGGGCATGACGCGATCAAGGTGGCGCGTAAATGTACGTCATGGTGCGTTAAGTACCACGTCACCATGACGTCCATTTACGTCCATTGTCGTTAAGGGGTTAAAATAAAAAATCCTAATCCTTCCAGTACTTATCAACTGCTGCATGCTCCACAGGAAGTTCTTTTCTTTTTGAATTTTCTTTCTGTCTGACCACAGTGCTCTCTGCTGATACATCTGTCCATTTTAGGAACTGTCTGGAGCAGGATAGGTTTGCTATGGGGATTTGCTCTGGACAAAGTGTCAGCAGAGAGCACTGTGGTCAGACAGAAAGGAAATTCAAAAAGAAAAGAATTTCCTGTGGTACATACAGCTGCTAATTTAAGATTTAAATTTAGAAATCTGTTTTAACTTTCTGGCACCAGTTGATTTAAAAAAAAAATGTTTTCCAGTGGAGTACCGTTTAAGGCTCACTTTACCCTTTGTTACGTTCCTTGAGGGGTGTAGTTTCCAAAATAGTATATTATGCCATGTGTTTTTTTTTTTGCTGTTCTGTCACCACGGGAGCTTCCTAAATGCGACATGCCCCCCAAAAACCATTTCAGCTAAATTTGCTTTCCAAAAGCCAAATGTGACTCCTTCTCTTCTGAGCATTGTAGTTTGCCCGCAGAGCATTTTACGTCCTAACATGGGGTATTTCCATACTCAGAAGAGATGGGGTTACAAATTTTGGGGGGCATTTTCTCCCATTACCCTTTGTAAAAATTGTAAATTTGGGAAAAACTCTGCACTTTAGTGAGAAAACATTTTTTTTTTCATTTACACATGCGACTAACGAAAATTCGTCAAACACCTGTGGGGTGTTAAGGCTCACTGGACCCCTTGTTACATGCCATGAGGGGTGTAGTTTCCAAAATGGTATGCCATGTGGGGGTTTTTCTGCTGTTCTGGCACCACAGGGGCTTCCTAAATGCGACAAGCCCCCCAAAAACCATTTCAGCAAAATTCGCTCTCCAAAATCCATTTGCCACTCCTTCCCTTCTGAGCTCTGTAGTGCACCCACAGAACACATATGATGATTTTTTTTACTTGAGATAAATTAGGTTACAAATTTTGTTGGGCTTTTTCTCCTTGTACTCTTTGTAAAAATGAAAAAAATGCACCCACAGAACACATATGATGATTTTTTTTATTTGAGATAAATTAGGTTACAAACTTTGTTGGACTTTTTCTCCTTGTACTCTTTGTAAAAATGAAAAAAAAATGGGTCAGCAAGAACATGTTAGTTTAAAAATTGAAGATTTAGAATTTTCTCCACTTTGCTGCTATTCCTGTGAAACACCTAAAGGGTTAACAAACTTTCTGAATGTCATTTTGAGGGGTGTAGTTTTCATAATGGGGTCCATTATGGGGTATTTCTAACATAAAGACCCTCAGGAACTGTCCAGAGCAGAAGCAAATCTCCACAGCAAGCCTCTCCTGCTCTGTACAGTTCCTGACATAGACAGAGGTGTCAGCAGAGAGCACTGTGGTCAAACAGAAAAGAAATTCAAAAATAAAAGAACTTCCTCTGTAGTATACCGCAGCAAATAATTACTGGAAGGATTAAGATTATAAAATAGAAGTAATTTACAAATCTGTTTAACTTTCTGGCACCAGTTGATTTAAACACATTTTTTTTTCCACCTGAGTATCCTTTTATAGGGGTACTCTGCCCCCAGACATCTTATCCGCTTTCCAAAGGACCCAGCAGCCAGACCCCCTGCGATCTCCAGCCCGGCCCCCGGTGTTCTGAACATTTATGTTCAGAACGCCAGTTTCATCCCGCTGTGGTTGTTACCTCATGTCCCCTCCATTCATGTCTTTGGGGTTGGGGGCGTGACGGGTTACATACAACTGACTGTAATGTCTAATTTCATCCATACATCTACTCTATAAATTATAAAGGCCCACAGAATATGTTGGCACAACAGAGATAAAGATTATTATTATTATTGTTAGTCTGCACTAGGTTTTCTGCCAAGCTACAGCGGAGGCTCCCAATGAGACCTTGAAGGCAGATGTGAAACAGTTTCCATTCTGTACACATGATTATTATTGTGTGGACAAGTAATGTGTTTGTAAGTTGTTTATGTCCTCTCATTTGTAGCATGCAGCAACAATGGAGCAAAAACAAAATGAGACCGAGAATAAGAAGGTTCATGGTGAGGTGGTGAAGTATGGCAGTGTAATACAGGTAAGTACCATGTTGTTTTAGAGAGGTCAGTAAAATAATTCAATGTGACAAAACTGATATGTATATTTCCACAGAAAAGCCACACAAACCTACAAAATTAAATCTACTCAGACACAGGCAAATATATTTTAGTGTTTTTGCCTTGTCAGAGTTTTCTGTGGAAGCTAAAGAGGAATAAATAAAAATTAATTTTCAACAATTCATTTTCTGCTGATTGCATTACAGATTACTTCTCCATTCAATTGAGTAAGGCTAGGTTTCCACACAGGTTTTTTTCTGGTGTGATTTAGAAAAACTGCAACTGCAGTCAGAAGTGGATTCAGTATGAAGGAGAAGTATGGAAAAATGTTTCATGTAACGTCTTTTCTGTACGGTACCACGTCTCACTTTAAATGTAATGGGATGTTTTGTCTTTTTTTAGGTGGAAACACACAGGCCGACATTTATTAATGAGTTTACACCTTTTTTTCTCCGTACAAAAGGCGCTATTTTGGCGCACTGTGTGTTATTTAGCGCCTTTTGGTGGTAGAATATTTTAGTAATTCCAGATGTTTTGGAGTAGCAGTACACGCTTTTCAATTCAGCGTATGCCGTGGACTGAAATTTATGAAAGGCGCAAAAAAGGCACAAAGCCACTGAAAAGTGTCTAAAACTACACCATCCCAGACCTGGCGTAGCTTTTTGGTGTATGTGAAGAGAGAAATTTGAGAAAATGTGACCTGCACAAAATGTATCAAATACTCTGTGACCATTTAATAAATTTGATGCTCCTACACGTTACCAGCACACAAAAAAAGGTGTAGAAAAATGCTTCACTTACACCTACAATGATAAATGTGGGCCACAGTTTCTTGAGACAGAAATCAGTTTGGCTTATGTGATCAATTATTCCTCTGCAGATTTTACCTACGTAAATCTATATTTTAAATTGATAGCATTTCCTCAACATGTCAGTTCAGCCTAAGGCTATGCTCAGACAGCGAAAATTCCGCAGAAATTTACTGCCCATAGGCTTTAATGGGATTCTGCTGTCCCATTCACACAGCAGTATTTCCACTGCAGCAGTTCTGCATGCTGTAAAATGTAGAGACAAGTCTAATTTTGCGGAACTCCGCAGTGGAATCCCATTAAATTCAGTGAGGCTTTGAATTTCAGAGGAATACTATGTTTTCAGTAGAAAAGAATTACACTGACATTTTTCTGTAATTCCGTTCAGCAGCCTTTACGGAACTGAAATTGTGCGGAATTGTGGAAATTCTGCCGTCTGCAATTTGAGGGAGTTACAGCTATACACTCTAGTTAGCATCCCAACCATCGCTGATCAGGAAATAAGAAATATTCTAGCACAAGTCAAGCCACACCTTACCATGATGGCATCATATCCTAAGCTACAAATTATAGATGAAAGATATCCTGTAGTTACTGTTTGTCACTCTGCTGTTTACATAACTGTTGTTTATTACAGCTGCTTCATATGAAGAGTAACAAGTACCTTACCGTAAATAAACGCCTTCCTGCACTGCTGGAGAAGAATGCCATGCGTGTTACACTTGATGCAACTGGAAATGAGGGGTCCTGGCTTTTTATCCAACCCTTTTGGAAACTGCGTAGTAATGGAGACAATGTAAGGAAATCCCAGACACATACAAGGGAGTAAGCAAACCGTAAAATAAAGTTAATATCAAGGAATTCTAGCAGAATAAAATCATTTTGCATTAAATATGAATTTTATAAAATCTCAGTATATTTAGGCAAAATGTCCTCATATTTTATTTTTCTGGTGAGGTCTTGTTCGATTTCGTGTGCTACTGTTCTTCAGTCTTGTGGTTTCGTGGTTGAGTGCCTGCAGGGCTCTTCTGCCTATTAAATGCCTAATTGAAAATAGCATCAGCCTTCTTAACCCATTTCTGCTCTCCAAGGTCTAAAACTTTCTTTATTTTTCATGAACATAGACATATCAGGGCTTCTTTTACTATATTTAATTTTTTGAGGTGGTATGGTAAAAAACGCAATTCCATCATTGGTTTTTGGATTCTATTTTTACCATGCTATAAAAGTGACATGTTAAAGAAGTTATCTGGGACAAAAATGTTATATATGGCTGGAGGTGGTTTAAGAATAAAAAATAAAAAAAAGAAGTTATACTTACGTACCCTGCAGCTGTCATTTTGATGGCTCATAGTCCTCGCTCGTCAGCACTTCTACCTGTAATTTTTGATCCCAGTCATTGCATATGGCTTTCAGCTGCAATAGACAGTTGGTTCTTATCTTGTATGGAATGGGCTTAACTCCAACTGACATTTGTATAGACACATCGAATGCCAGGATGCGGTTAAAGAAGCAGTCCAGAAATTTTGGGGATATATAATTTTAACGCAAATGCAGTATTCCATTAGTGTGATTTGTTTTATTTCTGCTCAGTTGCATGCATATAGCATGGCATGTGATCAGACTGATCACCATCCAGGGCTTGTCCTTCTATGTAGATGCAGGTCTTTCTTGTGTCTATTAAACCTATCAATGCTCCCCTGCTCACAAACTGCAGTTATATCTCATATACCCTATAAGGTGAGTTAGAAAACAGAAGTTCTGTTTCATCAGTCCTTTAGATAGGACTAGTGAAGTGAGAGGGGAGAAAAAGGAGAAAGGACTGATGATGGTATACACATCAACATCAACATTTTGCACCTACACCCAAGTCTAGTGAATGAAAGGCATTTTATTGTGTCTCAGGAGAGCTCTAGCACAAGAAAAATATATAAACACAAATCTCTCTTATAGGTGGTTGTTGGTGATAAAGTTAATCTTAACCCTGTAAATGCTGGGCAGCCTCTACATGCCAGTAACTATGAACTCAGTGACAACCCAGGCTGCAAGGAGGTGAGTACAATTGATGTATAGGCTTTTATGTTGTTTAGGCATGCACGTATGCTGCACAATCTAATAGTTTGAAAGATACAATTGTTTCTTATTCAATACAGTGCAATAAATGATTATAAAGTACATGATTTTATCCATTTCAGGGTGGCTATGCCTTTTATTGACGTAGCCTTCTAGATTTCCCAGATATTGTTTATGTGTGTTAGTGTGTCTAGCTGATCAAGGGTACATTCACATGTACTGCACCACTGCTGCTGTGCATTTGATGCTGCAGGTTTGATGCTGTGTTCAACTATTTATTTGAATTGATTTAACTGAATTAAATCTGTGGCAGCAAATCTGCAGCCGATACGGTACTTATGAAGACACCCTAAGGGTACATTCACACTGGCGGATTACCTGCGACTTTCCTGCTGCGAGTTTAAGCAATGGCGAGTTTTCTGCATGCACTGCTCAAGCCTGCAGCGAGAAACTCACAGTTAATGTGAACCTACCCTGTCAGTTGTACATGGAGACCTTTATTTGCAAGTTTATAAAATAAAATTATTGTTCTTTCAGCATGACCTCCAAGCCAGCATTTTGGGAAAATTCACTGACTACATTATGGAATGATTAACATTTAAAAAAAATTATATCAACTGGCTCCAGAAAGTTAAACAGATTTGTAAATTACTTCTATTAAAAAATCTTAATCCTTCCATTAATTATCAGCTGCTTAAGTTGAGTTGTTCTTTTCTGTCTGGCAACAGTGCTCTCTGCTGACATCTCTGCTTGTTTCAGGAACGGCACAGAGTAGAAGAGGTTTGCTATAGGTATTTGCTTCTATTCTGGACAGTTCCTGAGACAGGTGTCATTAGAGAGCACTTAGACAGAAAAAAACAGAAAAGTACTGAAAGGATTAAGATTTTTTAATAGAAGTAACTTACAAATCTGTGAGGTGAGATATAGAGCGGCACTGCTGATGGTCTGACACATAAAGCTGTTTAACAGGTGAGTAACTAGACTCGCGGTGGTGCTCAATCAAATGAAATGGCAGAAAGCTTCAGATATTCCAATGGAAAGAAAATCAGATGGCACTCACCATAGTCGTGGTTTCTTATTCTTTATTCAAATGACATAAAAGCAGAGTTGCGTGTCAGGCAGGCATTCAGGCAAGGACGCCGGGAGCCTCCGCGTGGAGGTGACAGCTGTATCGCACTTCCGTGCTTCTTAAGACCAACCTGGTCTGAAGAAGCACGGAAGTGCGATACAGCTGTCACCTCCACGCGGAGGCTCCCGGCTTCCTTGCCTGAATGCCTGCCTGACACGCAACTCTGCTTTTATGTCGTTTGAATAAAGAATAAGAAACCACGACTATGGTGAGTGCCATCTGATTTTCTTTCCATTGGAATAACTTACAAATCTGTTTAACTTTCTGGAGCCAGTTGATATATATACAGTACAGACCAAAAGTTTGGACACACCTTCTCATTCAGAGTTTTCTTTATTTTCATGACTATGAAAATTGTAGATTCACATTGAAGGCATCAAAACTATGAATTAACACATGTGGCATTATAGACATAACAAAAAGTGTGAAACAACTGAAAATATGTCATATTCTAGGTTCTTCAAAGTAGCCACCTTTTGCTTTGATGCACACTCTTGGCATTCTCTTGTTGAGCTTCAATGGGTAGTCACCTGAAATGGTTTTCACTTCACAGGTGTGCTGGTGTGGAGGTGCTTTGCTGGTGACACTTTTGGGGATTTATTCAAAATTGAAGGCATACTGAACCAGCATGTCTACCACAGCATCTTGCAGCGGCATGCTATTCCATCCGGTTTGCGTTTAGTTGGACCATCATTTATTTTTCAACAGGACAATGACCCCAAACACACCTCCAGGCTGTGTAAGGGCTATTTGACCAAGAAGGAGAGTGATGGGGTGTTGCGCCAGATGACCTGGCCTCCACAGTCACCGGACCTGAACCCAATCGAGATGGTTTGGGGTGAGCTGGACCTCAGAGTGAAGGCAAAAGGGCCAACAAGTGCTAAGCATCTCTGGGAACTCCTTTAAGACTGTTGGAAGACCATTTCAGGTGACTACCTCTTGAAGCTCATCAAGAGAATGAGTGTGCAAAGCAGTAATCAAAGCAAAAGGTGGCTAGAACCTAGAATGTGACATATTTTCAGTTGTTTCAGTGTTTTGTTATGTCTATAATTCCACATGTGTTAATTCATAGTTTTGATGCCTTCAGTGTGAATCTACAATTTTCATAGTCATGAAAATAAAGAAAACACTGAATGAGAAGGTGTGTCCAAACTTTTGGTCTGTACTGTATAAGGCCTTGTTGTTCTTAGCCTAATGCTGCAATATATTTGTGTTTTGTTTGTCCATAGTGAACACTTGTGTTTCCATCTTAGTTTTTTTTTACAGTATATCTGTAGGTGCGAAGCATTATATGTTGTATATAAATATGCACGGTTTTTATTTTGCTTACACCCAGTCACTGTTTAAAGTTGAAGCTGACAAATAACCCTTTTATAATTCTGACCATACTTGTCTAGCTGTAGAGGTCCAGGCTGTCTTTACAAACAACTCTTGTTGTCCAATTTGTGAGCGCAGGGCTGTATTTACACATGCCATATTTTTTTGACATGGTTTTGCTACAATATTTTACTTTAATAAGAAAAAAGAAATGCATTAAAATTATGACCAAAAACTGTGCCGAAAGTGGCCTATGTAAAATTGCCATATTCTTCTTTGCCTTTTTTTCTAATTACATTAAATGATAAGAAAAAAATAAATAAAAATCAGAATAAAAATCTGATTTTACTATTACTTGGAACAAATGGATCATAGGCACTTTGCTTTAGTAGGTACCACCTTGAAGAGAAACATGATGAAAAAACCCTAGAGCTGCGTTTACAGGGAGATTTTGAACAGGTTTAGCTGTTTTTGGAAGAAGCAAGATTTAGAGCTATTGAGTTTATGGAGTTTTCACATCTGATCCTTTGTTCAGCAATGACATTATATGATAGCTGCCTATATTTTTTATTGCTTGTGTACTGTTCCAATAATCTGAAGTATAGATTTGCTGAGGTATTATACGAACAGAAAAATATATTTTGACATTTAAATAATAGCTGGTAGCTGATGTAATAGGTGTCTGCTGGGCCACTGCATTCACAAGCCCTCTGCTTCCCCACCTCTCCTTTTCACTAATAAATGACGGCCACTGATATGTCTGTATACACAGCTCCATCAGTCATAGATAAAAGGGATGGGAGCAGGTGGGTTCGAAACTGACTTATAGAGTCCACAAATTCTTAGTTATCAGCTATTAAGGACACCACAGTGTTTTTCATTTTTTTTTTTTTAATTTTTATTATTGCATTCAGAGAGCCATAACTTCTTAACCCCTTAAGGACTCAGCCCATTTTGGCCTTAAGGACTCAGACAATTTAATTTTTACGTTTTCATTTTTTCCTCCTCGCCTTCTAAAAATCATAACTCTTTTATATTTTCATCCACAGACTAGTATGAGGGCTTGTTTTTTGCGCGACCAGTTGTCCTTTGTAATGACATCACTCATTATATCATAAAATGTATGGCGCAACCAAAAAACACTATTTTTGTGGGGAAATTAAAACGAAAAACGCAATTTTGCTAATTTTGGAAGGTTTTGTTTTCACGCCGTACAATTTCTGGTAAAAATGACATGTGTTCTTTATTCTGAGGGTCAATACGATTAAAATGATAGCCATTATTATATACTTTTATATTATTGTTGCGCTTAAAAAAAATCACAAACTTTTTAACCAAATTAGTACGTTTATAATCCCTTTATTTTGATGACCTATAACTTTTTTATTTTTCCGTATAAGCGGCGGTATGGGGGCTCATTTTTTGCGCCATGATCTGTACTTTTTTTTGATACCACATTTGCATATAAAAAACTTTTAATACATTTTTTATAATTTTTTTTTAAATAAAATGTATTAAAAAAGTAGGAATTTTTGACTTTTTTAATTTTTTTTCGTTCACGCCGTTCACCGTACGGGATCATTAACATTTTATTTTAATAGTTCGGACATTTACGCACGCGGCGATACCAAATATGTCTATAAAAAATGTTTTTTACGCTTTTTGGGGGTAAAATAGGAAAAAACGGACGTTTTACTTTTTTATTGGGGGAGGGGATTTTTCACTTTTTTTTTACTTTTACTTTTACATTTTTTTACATTTTTTTTTACACTTGAATAGTCCCCATAGGGGACTATTCATAGCAATACCATGATTGCTAATACTGATCTGTTCTATGTATAGGACATAGAACAGATCAGTGTTTTCGGTCATCTTCTGCTCTGGTCTGCTCGATCACAGACCAGAGCAGGAGACGCCGGGAGCCGCACGGAGGAAGGAGAGGGGACCTCCGTGCGGCGTTATGAATGATCGGATCCCCGCAGCAGCGCTGCGGGCGATCCGATCGTTCATTTTAATCGCGAACTGCGGGGTTAATGGCGGACGCCCGCGAGATCGCGGGCGTCGGCCATTGCCGGCGGGTCCCTGGCTGCGATCAGCAGCCGGGATCAGCCGCGCATGACACGGGCATCGCTCCGATGCCCGCGGTTATGCTCAGGACGTAAATGTACGTCCTGGTGCGTTAAGTACCACCTCACCAGGACGTACATTTACGTCCTGCGTCCTTAAGGGGTTAAATTTGAGTCAGTCATTCAAAGTAGGGCTTGTTTTTTGTTGTTGCATGAGCACTATGTCATAGCCTTGCCATACATTTATGATGTTGTACACCAAAGATTTAAATAGAACAGAGGACAGCATGTTTTCTTGGCAGAGTTGCGTTGCTATTTCTCATAAAGTAAGTATTAAGTACAGACAGGGTGTCAGTAAGCATGTAATGTACTTCAGAATTACTCTGTTATAGGTGAACTCCGTAAATTCTAATACCAGCTGGAAGATCAGTCTATTCATGCAATACAAAGACTACATGGAGGATGCCCTAAAAGGGGTAAGAACAAGAATCAGAGATCAATGTTCTATTATTTTCATTACTCCTGAACTAAAAGGATAAACCCTTTCTTTCTCGTATCCATCACCACTGTTTTAATTATGACATCTATAGGGCCACTAAGGGGCTAGGATTCCACTTGGGTTTTTTTCCAGCATTTTTTTCCACGGAAAAAAACGCTAGAAAAAACACCAGAAATTTCCTGCGTCTGATGTTTTTTCTGGCGGTTTTTGGCCCCTTTGGCGTTCTTTTTTTTTTTTTTTTTCAAAATGTGTTTGGTACTAAAAAAAAAAAAAAAAAAATTAAGGATGCAGTAGGGATGGTAAAAATTTATTTAAGGACATTTTTATTTTTTCATTATGAACTTATAATTAATTTTTTAATAAAGTGTGTATGTGTGTTTCCCTTTTTTTCCTCTATTTATTTTTTATTTTTTAGGTAGTAGTACTACTGCTCCCAGCATGGAACAGACTGTTCCATGATGGGAATAATATTACCTGTACTAATGGACATATCGCCCCTGTTGTCAATTCTGACACCCGATGCGACTGTCCATAATATAGCAGAGATGCGGAGCAGCTCTATACAGTGCTCGCATCTCTGCACTATACTCCCGGCCGGCCAGTGATGTGAATAGAACATCACTCATTCATATTTTCCGCCAAGAGTGGTGATTGGCTGGATGGTGGCAGCCAATCCCACTCTCAGCGGGAAATGTAAATGAGCGATGTTCTATTCATATCACTGGCTGGAGTACAGAGCAGAGATGGGGAACGCAGGAGAAAGCTGCTCCGCACCTCTGCAATAGATAGGACGATCGCATTGGGTGTCGGGAGTGACACTTGCTGTGATCTGTCCTTAACTGCATTTACTACTTCTCCCAACGTGGAGCACACTCTATTGGGAGCTGTAGTACCTGCAGTTAAGGAAAGATCACAGTGGATGTCACTCCTGACACCTGTTGTGATCCTCCTGTATAATGTATAGATGCGGCAGCTCTTCTATGGTCCCCTGCACTGACGTATATATACACCTATTCATATTTCCCACAGAGAGTTGTGATTGGCTGGAACCATCTGGCCAATCACAGCTCTCGGTGGGAAATATGAATAGGTCTATATATATATATATGGCAGTGCAGGGGACCATAGAAGAGCGTCCAGCCGCATCTATAAATTATACAGAACGAACGCAACGGACCCGCTGTGATCTGTCAGTTAGTACAGGTACTACTACTGCCATCATGGAACATTGTGTTCTATGCTAGGAGTAGTAGTACCACCTAAAATATAAAGAAAAAAAAAGGGAAAAACACACACACACTACATTTTTATTATTGTCGGCTATATTTTTAGTGCCCTGCCCGCATACATAAATTGATCCCTGTTTAAAAATTTATAAAAATGTTGTAATAAAAAAGATAAATGTAGTTAAATACCATTTTTTCCATCACTACTGTATCTTTTTTTTTTTTTTTTTAATGGTACCCTACGAAATTTTATTAAAAAAGGTATCTCTATCACTTTTTTGGATCGCTAAAGTCCAAAAAAGAACAAAAATCGCCTGCAAAAAACAAAACCCACATGGCGTTTTCCAAAAAAGAGTGAAAAAACGCCAGAAGGATAAAAAAATGCCAAACTGAAAAACACCAAGTGGAAAAAGAATTTTGCGATTTACAGCTAACATCTGGCCACAGCGTTTTTTGGCGTTTTTCCCCCCCAAAAAAAACAAGTGGAATTCCAGCCTAATACTGATATCCAAATCACTATAGTCAGACAATGAATGATAAATTGATGACATATTTCAGATCACTTTTTTTTGCCATGTGAATCTCTACAGCATACACCAGTTTATGTAAGTGCAAAAATTTTGCCATATTTTAAAAAGTTGCAAATAACAAATTTGTCTTAAAATCTTTAGGCAGCTATGCCACACCTCAAGCATTTTTAGAATGCAAAATGACAAAATGCATCATCTGCCAGAATGCTAAATGCAACAAAAAATGGTGCAAAGAGATAAAACATTTCACAAAGTGAAGATGATCATGAAAAAAGTGCGTGAGCTAAAATATACTGCAGGTGCAACAGTAATGATAAATGCCCCCCTCTGTGTAGTTTGATCATGCAGTCATGTGTTACCTTTCTCCTCTTCTTACAATCATTATGATAGGCCATTAGTTTTAATGAACCACATAACCCATTTAACAAGCTTTATGATGTTCTGGTATTTAATCATCTTTATACAGGATTCTTCATGATCATCTTTTACCATTGTGATCAATTTGTAGCGGATTACAAAACTGATGTAAACTGTCAAATGTAAATGTGTTTACTTCAGTTGTGGAACAGACAGTGTAAAATGAGCTTTATGATAGGGTAATAGTTTTTCTATATGAATACTTAATAGTCAAGGATTCTCATTCTTTTATTTGCTTTGCACCAAATGTTTGTACCTTTATTTTTATTTTATGCACACACTTGCTATCACTTCTATTAACTCACTTATTATTTGCATAGGGTGATGTGGTTCGCCTATTTCATGCTGAACAAGAGAAGTTCCTTACATGTGATGAATATAAATCTCGGCACCATGTGTTTCTGCGTACCACTCTACGCCAGTCAGCCACTTCAGCAACTAGCTCCAATGCTCTCTGGGAAGTGGAGGTGAGAATAGGGAGCACAAAATGAAGTTCACAATAGTGTGTAGAATTGCTCTTTAGCAGTCAAATAATACAAATTGAAAAGAACAGCATAGAGTATATTTTAGAAATGCATGATGGAACTTGTAGTCTGCTACCCACATAGTCTGCTGTTATATATATGGAGCCATATATAGAGAAGAAGTGCATAGGAAGTTACTGTGTAACAAAAAAGGGTAAGTATACATGTTTAGGATGTGGGTATGGGTTACACTACACTTTTGTGTGGAGTTTACCTGCAGCTGCCTTTTAAGATTTTTGTCTAAAATCTGGAAGACCACCTTTTTATTTTTATTTTGTTTTAGTTTTTCTAACATTTACCAAATTAATTCTAAATACATATTAATCTTCTCCAACCCATTGCTCCCATAGGAGAAAAAAAAATCCAGAAGGAACGTCCACCGTGGAAATTCAATATTGTGAATCCCATTGAAAACAATGGGAGGCTGCTGCACTTTAAATTTTTGAGCAGAATTTCCACTTGAAAAATACATAGTGACAAAAGGCTCTTAACCTGTACACACGACATCAGGCGTAGGCGTACATTTACGCCCTCTCCGTCTGGAACTTAATGCACCAGGGCGCGTACACCTTGGAGTGTTAAATGAGCACAGGAGCTGCGCTTGCTTCACAGGCAGTAAGGAACAGCTTCTAACACTCGCCAGGACCTCACCAATAATAATGGGCAGTGGCGATCCCGCTGGCATCTTCATTATCCGTTTAGGCATCATGATCAATACAGATGACAACATCTAAAGTGAAAGATGCCGGTACTTTAGTGAAGCTCTTCGGAGTCCCGCAATGTGATCTTGGGGTCCTACAAGCAAAAATGGTAGTGGAGGGTCCCCTTACCTCCCTCCGGCCGCTGGACCACAATGGAGTAATGCAGTCCGGGAGAGCCAAGCTTTAACAATAGAGTGCCGATATCACTTTTCAATGCTATGCAATAGTATAATATTGAACAGTGAATGCAATCCCCTATGAAGACTAAAAATCTAACCACCCTTATTATCCCATTTTACAAAAAAATAAAAATAATAAACATATTTGGTATTGCTGCATGTGTTACATAGTTACATAGTTCATAAGGTTGAAAAAAGACCAGAGTCCAATGTAATTGTCCAAACTATTAAGCTATAATGTTTATGATCCCCCATGGTGAATGACATAAACGCAAAAATACCAAATGCCAAAAATGCTGATTTTTGGCCACATCATATATCAGAAAAAATGAATAAAAAGTGAGCAAAAATCCCAACAAAACAAAAGTGGAACCGTTAAATACTACAGATAATGGTGCAGAATAAAGATAACATTTTTATCATAAATTGCACAGTGTAAAAGAAAAACCCCCAAAGTTTTCTTTCACCATACAATTTCACCATACAAATAATAATTTGTAGGTTTAGCCATACATTTTATGGTAAAATAAATACTGTCATTGCAAAGTACACTTGGATGTGCAAAAAGCAAGCCCTATTGGTTTGTAGTTAGAAATATAAAAGAGTTATGCTTCTTAAAAGGCCTCTTAAAAGGCGTGGAGGAAAAAAATTAAAATTCAAAAATGAAAATTGGCTGGGTTCTGAAGGCCATAATGGGTTGTGTCCTAAAAGGGGTACTTCCGGGCGAAAACTAATTTTCTAATATCAACTAGTGCCAGAAAGTTAAACATATTTGTAAATGACTTCTATTTAAAAATCTTAAGCCTTCTAGTACTTATCAGCTGCTATATGCTCCACAGGAAGTTGTATTTCTTTCTGGAGTTTTTTTTCAGTTTGACCACAGTGCTCTCTGCTGACACCTCTGTTCATGTCAGGAACTGTCAGACTGAAAATAAATAAAAAAATAAAAGAACTTCCTGTGAAGCGTAGAGCAGCTGATAAGTACTGGAAGGATTCAGATCTTTAAATAGAAGTAATTTACAAATCTGTCTACTTTCTGGTACCAGTTAATAAAAAAAAAAAATGTTTTTTTCCATTGGAGTACTCCTGGTTATCCCTTTCTCCCTTTGGTTATTTCCTCATATCAGATATATAGAAAAAACATTGCATGTCTGCCTAATAAAGTTTCTAAAATTATATAAAACCCCATCTCCTAATAAAAAATGTAATTATCATTTTCCCATTTTGCAAAAAATAAAGAAATATATTTGGTATCGCCACGTGCATAAATGTCCAAACTACTAAAATATAATGTTTATGATCCCCCACGGTAGACAATGTAAACGTAAAAGAATTCCAAACGGCAAAAATACAGATTTTTTATTGCATCATATATCAAAAAATGTTATGAAAGGTGATCAAATATCCCATAAAAACATAGTACCGATAAAAACTACAGATCATTGCGCAAAAAATGAGCCCCGTATACGGAAAAATAAAGTTATAGGAGTCAAATTTTATGAATACCAATTTTGTTAAATAAAGTTTGCAATGTTTTTTAAGTAGTACAATAATACAAGAAAACCATTTCTATTTAGTTTTAATTGCATTGACCTACAGAATAAAGATAAGGCATTATTTTTTACCATAAAGTGCACTGTGTAAAAACCAAATCCCCCCAAAATTGCAGTTTCTGCCAGGATGTTGATGCCTTTTTCCTCTTTTTATTTATTAAAGGTTGTACATCATGACCCTTGCAGAGGAGGAGCTGGTCACTGGAACAGTTTATATAGGTTTAAGCACCTTGCAACTGGGAATTACCTTGCAGCAGAGGTAAGTTTGGGTCAGTGCACTATTGTGACGCCTGATTGTCTATCTATGTGACTGCAAGCAGATTGGTATTTGATAGAGCCATTTGTGGTTGTAGCTAATGTTTCATTTGACAGTAAGAAGCATGGCAGACTGCATACACAATATGACAATAATGTGAAAGGTATGAGATGGTATAGTCGATCACAACCCTTTCACTGCCAATGACTTCTTTAGTAAATGGTATACCACTGCTCTTCATGGAGGAGTTGGTTATGGGGGATTAACTCTTAATGTATTGTTTTCAGCAATTATAGCAATTGTTTCTTCTTATTTCTAAACATTCCCCTTAGCAGAATGTCCATAGCTATCTGGAAATATATCAGTAATGTGGTGTATTATGGTTTCTGCAAATGCTTGTAGCTGTGTGTTTGTGTGTTGAATAATGTGCCCTTTACTGCAAAATACAACACTATTGGGAGCAGTCGTGGAGTTCTGTAGCCAAATGAAAGCTTGAGGGCCTGCGCCGAGAAGAAGTTGTACGTTTACAAAAATGCATTTCAATTTACAGCAAGCTGATTTTATGAGGTAATTCTCATAGTTGGCCTTGCTTTGAATGTGTAATACTCCCTTATTGAACTTACTCAACTCTATGAAAATGTGTCATATGGCTGGTTATAGATCATGGCAGTGAATGTGATATAAGTAGTGACATCACTACTGAGATGTAATGCTATAATTTACAACATGCCTAACAAATACTTTTGTGTATTCAAAACACATTTGCCAGTATAAAACAGGTCTCTTAGGAAAAGGTGTGTCTCCTTTTGAAGGGATTTAGTATGTAAGACATGAAAAATCATGTTTTCCTTTTGTTTCAATAGAGTCAAGATAAAGGTGTGTGTTCTGTGCGATTTCCAGCTGCCTATTTCAAAATATCTGGAATTTAGGACAACATCCAGTAGTAACTGGACAGAATAGTTTCATAATAGTTGAATAAAATAGAAAATAAATACCCAGTAAATTTTCCATTATGCATTATAATGCATTCTTTAGCTATTGCAGAACCTCCTTTTTAAAATGTTCGGCAGGACATAGAAACCTAGAATGTGTCGGCAGATAAGAACCATTTGGCCCATCTAGTCTGCCCAATAATCTGAATCCTATCAATAGTCTCTGGCCCTATCTTATGTGAAGGATAGTCTTATGCTTATGCATGTTTAAACTCCTTCACTGTATTTGTAGCTACCACTTCTGCAGGAAGGCTATTCCATGCATCCACTACTCCATGCATAAATACTTCCTGATATTACTTTTAAATCTTTCCCCCTCTAGTTTAAAACTATGTCCTCTTGTGGTAGTTTTTCTTCTTTTAACCCCTTAATGACCACGGACGTAAATGTACGTCCTGGTTTGGCGGTACTTCCCGCACCACGACGTACATTTACGTCCTGTGTATGACCGCGAGCATCAGAGCGGTGCCCGCATCGGGGACCCGCTGGTAATGGCCAACATCCGGCATTAACCCCTCAGATGCCGTGATCTGTAGAGATCACGGCATCTGCGGCAATGCTCATAATAAAATAGATGATCGGGTCACCCACAGCGCTGCTGCGGCGATCCGATCATCTGTAATGGCGGCCAGAGGTCCCCTCACCTGGCTCCGGCCGCCTCCCGGCGTCTCCTGCTCTGGTCTGAGATCGAGCAGACCAGAACAGGAGATAGCCGATAATACTGATCAGTGCTATGTCCTATTCATAGCACTGAACAGTATTAGCAATCAAATGATTGTTATAGATACTCCCCTATGGGGACATAAAAAGTTTAAAAAAAAAGTTTTAAAATGTAAAAATAAAAAGTAAAAAAAAAGTGAAAAATCCCCTCCCCCAATAAAAATAGTCAGTTTTTCCCATTTTACCCCCAAAAAGAGAAAGTTATAAACATATTTGGTATCGCCGCGTGCGTAAATGTCCAAACTATCAAAATATAATGTTAATGATCCCGTACGGTGAACGGCGTAAACGTAAAAAATTAAAAAAATTTTGTCACATTTTATTTAAAAAAATTAATGAAAAATGATATAAAAGTTTTATATATGCAAATGTGGTATCGATAAAAAGTTCAGATGATGGCGCCAAAAATGAGCCCTCAAACCACCCTATATACGAAAAAATGAAAAAGTTATAGGTGGTAATTTTAGATTACTGATTTTGTACAAAAAGTTTTCGATTTTTTTTAAGCGGTACAAAAATATAAAAGTATCTAGCCATGGGTATCATTTTAATCGTATTGACCCACAGAATAAAGAACATATTTCATCTTTACCGTAAAGGGTATAGTGTGAAAATGAAACCCTCTAAAATGGGCAAAATTGTGGTTTTCATTTAAATTTCCTTCCTTAAAAAAATATTTTTTTGGGTTCGCCGTACATTTTATGGTAAAATCAGAGGTTTCATTACAAAGTACAATTGGTCACGCAAAAAACAAGCCCTAATATGAGAGAGTTACGGATTTTAGAAGGCAAGGAGGAAAAAACGAAAATGTTAAAATAAAAATGGCCTGGTCCTTAAGGTGAAAATGGGCTTGGTCCTTAAGGGGTTAAATATGCTCTCCTCTTTTACTGTATTGATTCCCTTTATGTATTTAAAAGTTTCTGTCATATCCCCTCTGTCTCTTTCTTCCAAGCTATACATGTTAAAGGGGAACTCTGGCAGAAACAAGTGGAAAACAAAAGTTTTCAAATCAACTGGTGCCAGATAGTTAAACAGATTTGTAAATTACTTCTATTTAAAAATCTTAACCCTTCCAGTACTTATCAGTTGCTGTATACTACATAGAAAATTGTACAGTTCTTTCCAGTCTGACCACAGTGCTCTCTGCTGACACCTCTGTCCATGTCAGGAACTGTCTAGATTAGAAGCATATCCCCATAGAAAACCTCTCCTGCTCTGGACAGTTCCTTACACGGACAGAGGTCAGCAGAGAGCACTGTGGTCAGACTGGAAAGAACTTCCCAAATTTCTCTTTAGTATATCTTTAGTATACAACAACTGATAAGTACTGGAATGGTTAAGATTTTCAAATAGAAGTAATTTACAAATCTGTTTAAATTTCTGGCACCAGTTGATTTAAAAAAAGAAAAAATTTCCACCGGAGTTCCCCTTTAACCTCTTAAGGACCGAAGACGTAAATGTATGTCCTGAGTCCGCGTCATAGCGGGTCGGGCCCGACCTCTAACAACGTCCAGGACCCGTGGCTAATAGCGCGCGGCACTGATCGCGTTGCCGATGCGCTATTATCCCTTTAGACGTGGCGTTCAAAGTTGAACGCTGCGTCTAAAGTGAAAGTAAATCGTTGCCGGTTAACTCAGGGGGATGTTCGGGATCGCCACAGCATCATGAGCAGCTGTGACATAGCAGGAGGGTCCCTTCCTTACCTCCTGGTGTCTGATCGCCGAATGACTGCTCAGTGTCTGAGATCCAGGCATGAGCAGTCAAGCGGCAGAATCATTGATCAATGGTTTCCTATGAGAAACCAGTGATCAATGTAAAAGATCAGTGTGTGCAGTGTTATAGGTCCCTATGGGAGCTATAACATTGCAAAAAAAAGTGAAAAAAAAAGTGAATAAAGATCATTTAACCCCTTCCCTAATAAGTTTGAATCACCCCCCTTTTCCCATAAAAAAAAAACTGTGTAAATAAAAATAACAATCAACATATGTGGTATCACCGCGTGGGGAAATGTCTGAATTATAAAAATATATAGTTAATTCAACCGCACAGTCAATGGTGTACGCGCAAAAAAATTCCAAAGTCCAAAATAGTGTCTTTTTGGTCACTTTTTATATCATGAAAAAATGAATAAAATAATAAGTCCTGTCAATACAAAGATGGTACCGCTAAAAACTTCAGATCATGGCGCAAAAAATTAGCCCTCATACCGCCCCATACGCGGAAAAATAAAAAAGTTTGGTAATGGTGTGGTTTTTCTAGTTTTTCCCCATAGATTTGATATAAAGCCTTTAAAATGACAGAATTATAGCTATAGAAAGAAAGCTTGTAAGTTTAAATAATTTGACACAATAGTGAGCATGTATTAGGATGAAAGAGAAACTGCCAGAAATGATTTACTAGGTAATTCACATGCCCTGCAAAATGAAAACTAAAACTGCCTCTGTAAAGCTTTTGGGCTGTTTTATTGAGGGCATTATATATGGGATATTTGTGATGCTGACATTTGAGAAATTTGTCAGAAAGACTCTGTATGGAATCTCAGGCTTGTTAACATTTTCTTAGAGGGAACTCTTAAAAATCTGTGTGGGCAGTTACACTGACTTGTACGAAGTGAATTGCATTATATGACAGGTTTTATTATTTATTCTATTTTATATATATATAGTAACAGCATTTTCCGCACCTTTGTATAGTGGATATATTGTATCAATTTACCTATTTCTCTGCCCCGGTGGTGCTATCAATTGAAATTCCCTATATAAACTTCCTTGCTATGGCCAGGTTTATAAATGAAAACTGGAAGGAGGCAACACAAATGTATATAAAGGTATAAATCTAGGTTTGAGTCTGTGATGCTTTTCTTTTGAGGTTTTAAAATGGGTTTTAGGAATATATCAAAACATTACCTGCCAGGGATATGCACAAAGAGTACTGTGCCATTTAATGTCCCCATTATAATACATTATACAGAACACTGTGTTATGTGTTAAAATATACTTGTGTATATACAGTCAGGTCCATAAATATTGGTACATCGACACAATCCTAACATTTTTGGCTCTATACACCACCAAAATGAGTTTGAAATGAAACGAACAAGATGTGCTTTAAAGGGGTTTTCCACCATAATGTGATTTTAGTACATACCTGGCAGACAGTAATGGACATGCTTAGGAAGAATCTGCGCTTGTCTTGGCTTGTCTAAATGGCTATGTCATGAGATTACCATAACACTGTGGCTAGCTCTTTTGTGAACTTGTATTTCCTGTTTGACTTTTCTTTTTTTGACTACAAATCCCACAATTCCATTTTCCTCCCTCCCACACATCAGCCACCCCACCCATTGAAACAAAAGACCTGTAGTTTTCAATCAGGATGCCTACAGCTGTTGCATTAGTTGCATTAACTAAAGTTAATGGGACAGAATAATAATCATAAGGCTGGGTTCACACCACGTTTTTGCAATACAGTTCCCATATACGTTTTCAATGTGAAAACCATATGGAACCGTATTGAAAACCGTATACATTGACTCTCCATTGAAAACCGTATGCCAAAAGATGCATCAGGTTGTGTGCGGTAGCCTACCACAGTTTTTAGTCTGGGTAAAAAAACGTATAGAAACCGCATACGTTTTTTTAACATGGGAGTTAATTGAAACTGTACAGAACCGTATGTACGTACGGTTCCATCTGGTTTTCACCATATGATTTTTGACACCGAAAGTTTTTTTTTCTTGGAATTTCAATCAAACAAGTGAAACTTTATTCATAATGGAGTGAAAAGTTCAAAACGTATATGTTTTTTTTTCTTAAAAATGAATGCAACCGGACATCATTTTTTCAAACCGTATACGGTTTTCAACCGTATGTGGGTTAAAATTTGTACGCACATTTTGATACAGTTTAGTATGGTTTTGAAAAATGCGTTTTACATTAAAAACCTGATACGGAAACAGAATTGCAAAAACGTGTTTTGGACCCAGCCTCGATCAAACTCTCACTTTTTAATACTTTGTTGCAAATCCTTTGCAGTCAATTAAAGCCTGAAGTCTGGAACACATAGAGGATCACCAGACACTGCTGGATTTCATCCCTGGTGATGCTCTGCCAGGCCTGTCTTCAGTTCCTGCTTGTTCTGGGGGCATTTTCCCTTCAGTTTTGTCTTCAGCAAGTAAAATGCATGCTCACTGGGATTCAGGTCAGGTGATTGACTTGTCCATTGCATAAAATTCCACTTCTTTCCCTTAACCCCTTAAGGACCGAGACCTTTTTCACCTTAAGGACCGGAGCGTTTTTTGCAATTCTGACCGCTGTCACTTTAAACATTAATAACTCTGGAATGCTTTTAGTTATCATTCTGATTCCGAGATTGTTTTTTCGTGACATATTCTACTTTAACTTAGTGGTAAAATTTTATGGTAACTTGCATCCTTTCTTGGTAAAAAATCCCAAAATTTGATGAAAAAAATGAAAATTTTGCATTTTTCTAACTTTGAAGCTCTCTGCTTGTAAGGAAAATGGATATTCAAAATATATTTTTTTGGGTTCACATATACAATATGTCTACTTTATGTTTGCATCATAAAATTTATGAGTTTTTACTTTTGGAAGACACCAGAGGGCTTCAGAGTTCAGCAGCAATTTTGACATTTTTCACAAAATTTTCAAACTCGCTATTTTTCATGGACCAGTTCACGTTTGAAGTGGATTTGAAGGGTCTTCATATTAGAAATGCCCCATAAAAGACCCCATTATAAAAACTACACCCCCCAAAGTATTCAAAATGACATTCAGTAAGTGTATTAACCCTTTAGGTGTTTCACAGGAATAGCAGCAAAGTGAAGGAGAAAATTCAAAATCTTCATTTTTTACACTCGCATTTTCTTGTAGACCCAATTTTTGAATTTTTGAAAGGGGTAAAAAGGAGAAAATTTTTACTTGTATTTGAAACCCAATTTCTCTTGAGTAAGCACATACCTCATATGTCTATGTTAATTATTCAGCGGGCGCAGTAGAGGGCTCAGAAGGGAAGGAGCGTCAAATGGTTTTTGGGGGGCATGTCACCTTTAGGAAGCCCCTATGGTGCCAGAACAGCAAAAAAACACACATGGCATATCATTTTGGAAACTAGACTCCTCAGGGAATGTAACAAGGGGTAAAGTGAACCTTAATACCCCACAGGTGTTTCACGACTTTAGCATATGTAAAAAAAATTATATTTTTTTTTACCTAAAATGCTTGATTTCCCAAAAATTTAACATTTTTAAAAAGTGTAATAGCAGAAAATACCCCCCAAAATTTGAAACCCAATTTCTCCCGATTCAGAAAACACCCCATATGGGGGTGAAAATTGCTCTGCTGGCGCACTACAGGTCTCAGAAGAGAAGGAGTCACATTTGGCTTTTTGAAAGCAAATTTTGCTCTGGGGGCATGTCGCATTTAGGAAGCCCCTATGGTGCCAGAACAGCAAAAAAAAAAAACACATGGCATACCATTTTGGAAACTAGACCCCTTGGGGAACGTAACAAGGGGTAATGTGAACCTTAATACCCTACAGGTGTTTCACGACTTTTGCATATGTAAAAAATTTTTTTTATTTTTTACCTAATATGCTTGGTTTCCCAAAATGTTAACATTTTTAAAAAGGGTAATAGCAGGAAATACCCCCCCAAAATTTGAAGCCCAATTTCTCCCGATTCAGAAAACACCCCATATGGGGGTGAAAAGTGCTCTGCTGGCGCACTACAGGTCTCAGAAGAGAAGGAGTCACATTTGGCTTTTTGAAAGCAAATTTTGCTCTGGGGGCATGCCGCATTTAGGAAGCCCCTATGGTGCCAGAACAGCAAAAAAAAAACACATGGCATACCATTTTGGAAACTAGACCCCTCGGGGAACGTAACAAGGGGTAATGTGAACCTTTATACCCTACAGGTGTTTCACAACTTTTGCATATGTGAACATTTTTTATTTTTTTTTACCTAAAATGCTTGGTTTCCCAAAATTTTTACATTTTTAAAAAGGGTAATAGCAGAAAACACCCCCCAAAATTTGAAGCCCAATTTCTCCCGATTCAGAAAACACCCCATATAGGGGTGAAAAGTGCTCTGCTGGCGCACTACAGGTCTCAGAAGAGAAGGAGTCACGTTTGGCTTTTTGAAAGCAAATTTTGCTCTGGGGGCATGCCGCATTTAGGAAGCCCCTATGGTGCCAGGACAGCAAAAAAAAAACACATGGCATACCATTTTGGAAACTAGACCCCTCGGGGAACGTAACAAGGGGTTAAGTGAACCTTTATACCCCACAGGTGTTTTATGACTTTTGTATATGTAAAAAAAAAAAATTTTTTTTAACCTAAAATGCTTGTTTTCCCAAAAATGTTACATTTTTAAAAAGGGTAATAGCAAAAAATACCCGACAAAATTTGAAGCCCAATTTCTCCCGAGTACAGCGATACCCCATATGTGGCCCTAAACTGTTGCCTTGAAATACGACAGGGCTCCAAAGTGAGAGTGCCATGCGCATTTGAGGCCTAAATTAGGGATTGCATAGGGGTGGACATAGGGGTATTCTACGCCAGTGATTCCCAAACAGGGGGCCTCCAGCTGTTGTAAAACTCCCAGCATGCCTGGACAGTCAGTGGCTATCTGGCAATACTGGGAGTAGTTGTTTTGCAACAGCTGGAGGCTCCATTCTGGAAACAGTGGCGTACCAGACGTTTTTCATTTTTATTGGGGAGGGGGCTGTGTAGGGGTATGTGTATATGTAGTGTTTTTTACTTTTTATTTTATTTTGTGGTAGTGTAGTGTAGTGTTTTTAGGGTACAGTCACACGAGCGGGGGTTCACAGTAGTTTCTCGCTGGCAGTTTGAGCTGCGGCAGAAAATTTGACGCAGCTCAAACTTGCAGCCGGATACTTACTGTAATCCTCCGCCCATGTGAGTGTACCCTGTACGTTCACATTGGGGGGGGGAACATCCAGCTGTTGCAAAACTACAACTCCCAGCATGGACGGTCTATCAGTGCATGCTGGGAGTTGTAGTTTTGCAACCGCTGGAGGCTCCGTTTTGGAAACAGTGACGTACCAGACGTTTTTCATTTTTATTGGGGAGGGGAGGGGGGCTGTGTAGGGGTATGTGTATATGTAGTGTTTTTTACTTTTTATTTTATTTTGTGTTAGTGTAGTGTAGTGTTTTTAGGGTACAGTCGCATGGGAGGGGGGTTCACAGTAGTTTCTTGCTGGCAGTTTGAGCTGCGACAGAAAATTTGCCGCAGCTCAAACTTGCAGCCGGATACTTACTGTAATCCTCCGCCCATGTGAGTGTACCCTGTACATTCACATTGGGGGGGGGGAAACATCCAGCTGTTGCAAAACTACAACTCCCAGCATGTACGGTCTATCAGTGCATGCTGGGAGTTGTAGTTTTGCAACAGCTGGAGACACACAGGTTGTGAAACACCGAGTTTGGTAACAAACTCAGTGTTTTGCAATCAGTGTGCCTTCAGCTGTTGCAAAAGCTACAACCCCCAGCATGTACGGACAGCGGAAGGGCATGCTGGGTCTTGTAGTTATGCAACAGCCGGAGGCATACTACATTGGCTGGGGATGCTGGGGATTGTAGTTATGCAACAGCTGGAGACACACTGGTTTACTACTTAACTCAGTGTGCCTTCAGCTGTTGCAAAACTACAACTCTCAGCAGTCACAGACAGCCAACGGGCATGCTGGGAGTTGTAGTTATGCAACCACCAGATGCACCACTACAACTCCCAGCATGCACTTTAGCTGATTGTGCAAGCTGGGAGTTGTAGTTACACAACAGCTGAAGGTACACTTTTACATAGAAAGAATGTGCCTTCAGCTGTTGCAAAACTACAAGTCCCAGCATGCCCATAAGGGCATGCTGGGAGTTGTGGTGGTCTGCCTCCTGCTGTTGCATAACTACAGCTCCCAGCATGCCCTTGTTGCATGCTGGGAGCTGTTGCTAAGCAACAGCAGGAGGCTGTCACTCACCTCCAACGATCCAGCAGCACAGGTCAGTCCCTCGTCGTCTCCGCCGCGGCCGTCGCTCCTGGGGCCCCGATCCCAACAGGGACGCCGGGGATCGGGGTCCCCAGCACCGGGGGTCGTCTTCCCGCAACCGCTCACGTCCTCCGGAAGAGGGGCGGAGCGGGTTGCGGGAGTGACACCCGCAGCAGGCGCCCTGATTGGTCGGCCGACGAATCAGGGCGATCGTGAGGTGGCACCAGTGCCACCTCACCCCTGCTGGCAATGGCTGTTCGGGGCCGTCTCTGACGGCCCCGATCAGCCAGTAATTCCGGGTCATCGGGTCACTGGAGACCCGATTGACCCGGAATCTGCCGCAGATCGCTGGACTGAATTGTCCAGCGATCTGCGGCAATCGCCGACATGGGGGGACATAATGACCCCCCTGGGCGATATGCCGGGATGCCTGCTGAACGATTTCAGCAGGCATCCGGCTCCGGCTCCCCTCCGGCTAGCGGTGGGGTCCGGAAATGCTCAGGGCGTATCCATACGCCCTCGGTCCTTAAGGACTTGGAAACGGGGGCGTATGGATACGCCCTATGTCCTTAAGGGGTTAAAAAAAAACCTTTGGTTACTTTTGCAGTATGCTTTGGATCATTGTCCATCTGCAATGTGAAGCGCCGTTCAATGAGTTCTGAAGCATTTTGCTTATTATGAGCAGATAATATTGCCTGAAACACTTCAGAATTCATCCTGCTGCTTTTGTCAGCAGTCACATCATCAATAAATACAAGAGAACCAGTTCTATTGGTAGCCATACATGCCCTCGCCATGACACTACCACCACCATGCTTCACTGATGAGGTGTATGCTTAGGATTATGAGCAGGTGTCATCTGTCCATAGGATGTTGTTCCAGATCTGTGAAGGCTTTTTTAGATGTCGTTTGGCAAACTCTAATCTGGCTTTCCTGTTTTTGAGGTTCACCAATGGTTTCCATCTTATGTTGAACCCTCTGTATTCACTCTGGTGAAGTCTTCTCTTGATTGTTGACTTTGACACACATACACCTACCTCGTGGAGAGTGTTCTTGATCTGGCCAACTGTTGTGAAGGGGGTTTTCTTCACCAGGGAAATAATTCTTCGGCCTTCCACCACAGTTGTTTTCCTTGGTCTTTTGGGTTTTTAGGTGTTGCTGAGCTCACCTGTGCGTTCCTTCTTTTTAAGAATGTTCCAAACAGTTGTTTTGGCCATGCGTAATGTTTTGGCTATGTCTCTGATGGGGTTGTTTTGTTTTTTCAGCCTACTGATGGCTTGCTTCACTGATAGTGACAGCTCTTTGGATCTCATCTTAAGAGTTGAAAGCAACAGAATCCAAATGCAAATAGCACACTTGAAATTAACTCTGGACCTTTTATCTGCTCATTGTAATTGGGATAATGAGGGAATAACACACACCTGGCCATGGAACAGCTGAGAAGACAATTGTCCCATTTTGTTACGTCCCTTAACAAGTGGGAGGCACATTTGCAAACTGTTGTAATTCTTACACCGTTCACCTGATTTGGATGTAAATACCCTCAAATCTGAATCTAAAACCTAAAGCTGAAAGTCTGCAGTTAAAGCATTTCATTTCAAATCCATTGTGGTGGTGTATAGAGCAAAAAATGTTAGAATTGTATCGATGTCCCAATATTTATGGACCTGACTGTATGTCTGTCATAGTTTATAAGGAATTAAACAATAAGCTGAATGCAGACAAAACAAGTGGAATTTATCACCCTGAGAAGTACTTACACTGAATAGTAATGTGAACAAGTGTGGACAAGTAGAGGGAAATAAATTTGTAGTAACAGCTCTGCAAGGAGTTTTGGGAACAATGTGGTTTGCAGAGAAAGCTGGTAAGGAGTGTTTGGTTTTGCAATGCTTGGCTCTATGGTAAAACAGTGTATGAAAGAACCGACTCTACAGGTTGCAGTGACATTAGGTAAATTTGTCGTAAAGAGAGAATTTTTTTCTGAAAGCATGGAATGTGCAGGAAAGTTATGTTTGTGGTAGCATTCCTCAGATAGGGTGCTGCTAGGCCAGAGTCGTGTAGCGTGGCGAACATACTTAGGAGAAAATTCATTATTTGAACAATAGGCGGTTTAGCAAATATTTAGGTATTTACAGGCTTTGACTGACATGTGAATTATTTGAAGAATGAATATTGTATGCTTATTTCTCTCAGGGACTGTTTGATCTCAATGACATAGTATACAATTATTGGAAATATTTAAGAGAGCATTTTGTTTTACCAACTTAATGAATATACAGTATATTACAAGTGAGTACACTGCTCACATTTTTACAAATACAATGCTCAAAAAATAAAGGGAACACTAAGATAACACATCCTAGGTCTGAATTAGGACTAATCGTATGAAATACTTTCATCTTTACATAGTTGAATGTGCTGACAACAAAATCACACAAAAATTATCAATGGAAATCAAATTTATCAACCCATGGAGGTCTGGATATTGATCCCTTCCCCCAATAAAAATGTAAAATATCCCTTTTTCCCATCTTACCCCCAAAAAGTGTAAACATTTTTTTTATAAACATATTTGGTATCGACGCGTACGTAAATGTCCTAACTATTAAAATATAATGTCATTGATCCCATATGGTGAACGGCGTGAACGTAAGAAAACATTTTCCAAAATTGCTGCTTTTTTGTCACATTTTATAAAAAAAATGTAATTAATAAAAAAATTTGTGAAAGTTTTAGATACACAAATGTGGTATCAATAAAAAGTACAGATCATGGCGCAAAAAATGTGCCCTCTTACCACCGCTTATGCAGAAAAATGAAAAAGTTATAGGTTGCCAAAATAGAGGGATCTTAAATGTACTAATTTGGTTAAAAAGTTAAAAAGTGCAACAATAATATAAAAGTATACAATCATGGATATCATTTTAATGATATTGACCCACAGAATAAAGAACACAAGTCATTGTTACCATAAATTGTACGGAGTGAAAACAAAACCTTCCAAAATTAGCAAAATTGCAGTTTTCTTTAAAATTTCCCCACACAAATAGTATTTTTTTTTGGTTGCGCCATACATTTTATGGTAATATGAGTGATGTCACTACAAACACGCAAAAAACAAGCCCTCATACTAGTCTGTGGATGAAAATATATAAGAGTTACGATTTTTAGAAGGTAAAGAGGAAAAAACGACACTGGACACTACGCTGACAGACACAGCAAACCTTCTTGCCACAGCTCGCATTGATGTGCCATCCTAGATGAGCTGCACTACCTGAGCCACTTGTGTGGGTTGTAGACTCTTTCTCATGCTACCACTAGAGTGAAAGCACCACCATCATTCAGAAGTTACCAAAACATCAACCAGGAAGCATAGGTACTGATAAGTGGTCTGTGGTCACCACCTGCAGAACCACTCCTTTATTGGGCGGTGCCTTGCTAATTGCCTATAATTTCAACCTGTTGTCTGTTCCATTTGCACAACAACATGTGAAATTGATTGTCAATCAGTGTTGCTTCCTGAGTGGATAGTGTGATTTCACAGAAGTGTGATTGACTTGGAGTTACATTGTGTTGTTTAAGTGTTCCCTTTATTTTTTTTAACAGTGTATTTTATTATACTGTATCTTTTCATGTGACAACACTGAAGAAATGACTCTCTGCTACAATGTAAAGTAGTGCATGACCTGTATAACAGTGTTTAATGTTTCTGTCCCCTCAATGTAACTGAACATACAGCTATTAAATGTCCAAATTGGGCATTAAATTTGGTGTTATCACTCTTACACACTCTAATACTGGTCATTGGAAGCCCAACATGGCACCTCATGGCAAAAAACTATATAAGTATCTGAAAAAATGAATTGTTGCTCTAAAGAAAGATGGCCTAGGCTAAAACACAATTGCCATGCGCCTTAAAGGGGTACTCCGGGAAAGTTAAGAAAAATAAAAATGCCCCAAAGCCACCACAATACCTGTTTTGTGTCTCCTGTAGTTATCCATGTGGTTTTGGCAGATCCTTTGGCCCCTGATGTCTCCTAAATACTTTTTTTCTTGTCTGCAGCACAGTCTACAACTCTCAGGTGTCAGTGCAGCTCTGTGTAATGGCTGCCAGCCAATTGCTTTAACTATCTGTGTGCATGCTGTGTTGAAAATAGTCAGCCTCACACACTACATGTCTTGTCTTTTAAACTATCCTTTCTCCCAGCAATAAATCATGCTATGCTCTGAATGACAGCAGTCAGTGATTATATCTACGTGACAGCTGAATGTGGAAAACTGCTCATTATAGCTAATGAATCATATTTAGACAAATTCATAGCTTGGTGAGAGGGAAAGGATGGAATATAGGTTTAGTTCCCCGGAGTACCCCTTTAAGCTTAACTGCAGCATGGTGGGAAAGACAAAACAGCTGTTTCACAGGCCAGGATGTGCTCAGAATAGGCCTCACCATGGTTGACCAAAGATGTTAAGTGCATATGCCCAGTGTCATATCCAGAGGTTTTCTTTGGGAAATAGACATATGAGTGCTGCCAGCATTGCTGCAAAGGTTAAAGGGGTGAGGAGTCAGGCTATCAGTGCCTAAACCATACACTGCACTTTGCATCAAATTGGAATCAATCATACTGAAGCAGGGATGTATTTGAAGACTGGGCTGCAGGGCAGTATTCTAACATGATCATGACCCCCAAGCACACCTCCAAGACTACCACTGCTTTGCTAGAGAAGCTGAGGGTAAAGGTGATGGACTGGACAAACATGTATCCAGACCTAAACTCTATTGAGCATATGTGCGGTATTCTTAAACGGAAAGTGGGGGAGCACAAGGTCTCTAACATCCACCAGCTCCTTCATGTTGTCATGGAGTAGTGGAAGAGAACCCCAGTGGCAACCTGTGAAGCTCCTGTGAACTCTATGCCCAAGAGGCTTAAAGGGGTACTCAACTGGAAAAAATTTTTTTTTTAAATCAACTGGTGCCAGAAAGCTAAACAGATTTGTGAATTATTTCTATTAAAACATCTTAATCTTTCCAGTACCTATTAGCTGCTATATGCTCCACAGGGAGTTCTTTTCTTTTTGAATTTCCTTTCTGTCTGACCACAGTGCTCTTGGCTGACACCTCTGTCCATTTTAGGAATGTCCAGAGCAGGAGAGGTTTGCTATAGGGGTTTACTCCTACTCTGGACAGTTCTTAAAATGGACAGAAGTGTGGTCAGACAGAAAGGAAATTCAAAAAGAAAAGAACTTCCTGTGGAACATATAGCAGCTGATAAGTACTGGAAGGATTAAGATTTTTTAATAGAAGTAATTTACAAATATGTTAAACTTTCTCGCACCAGTTGATTTAAAAAAAAAAATAAAAAATACCCCATTAAGGCAGTTCTCAAAAATAATGGTGGCCACGCAAAATATTGACACTTTGGGTCCAATTAGGACATTTCCACTTAGGTGTTTACTTACATTTGTTGCCAAGGTTTAGGCATTAAGTGCTGTGTGTTGGGTTATTTTGAGGGGACACAAAATTAAACATTGTTAGGCTGGGTCCACACTACGTTTTGTCCCATACGGGAGCGCATACGGCAGGGGGGAGCTAAAAGCTCGCGCTCCCGTATGTTACCGTATGCGCTCCCGTATGTCATTCATTTCAATGAGCCGACCGGAGTGAAACGTTCGGTCCGGTCGGCTCATTTTTGCGCCGTATGCGCTTTTACAACCGGACCTAAAACCGTGGTTGACCACAGTTTTAGGTCCGGTTGTAAAAGCGCATACGGCGCAAAAATGAGCCGACCGGACCGAACGTTTCACTCCGGTCGGCTCATTGAAATGAATGACATACGGGAGCGCATACGGTCACATACGGGAGCGCGAGGTTTTAGCTCCCCCCTGCCGTATGCGCTCCCGTATGGGACAAAACGTAGTGTGGACCCAGCCTTATACAGGCTGTGCACTTACTACTTTACATTGCAGCAGGGTGTCATTTCTTTAGCGTTAATTTACAACCCTAGGGGGAAAACCCTAAACTAGAGACCCCCCCCAAAAAGAAAAAAAAAAAGGAAAGATTTCTTTGTTATGATACTTGAAACTAAATAATGAGTGCTCAAAATAAAGATTAATGTTTGTTCATTGAAATGTTTGTTTATTGATTTTACCGATGCGATATTGCATTGGACAATGACTCAGTCTCGTTCCACTTCCATATACTTATATGTTGGACATTCCTGCCTATCCTGTTCGCTGCTGTTGAAACCCCTGCTATAACCTCCCCTACATGTTCAGACATTAATGGCTGTGTGTTGGGTTGTTTTGTTATATAGGCTGTGCACTCACTACTTTACATTGTAGCAGTGTCATTTCTCCAGTGTTGTCACATGAAAAGATATAATAAGATATTTACAAAAATGTGAGGGGTTTACTCACTGTACATTGACAATGTTTACATGTAAAAAAGATAACTCCACTAAAAAGCCGGTGGTATCTCTAACAGTTTAATTTATTGCACATTTATAGTTGTTTATAAGATATAAAAATGTGTTTTGTTTTTTCTGTAACAAAATAGTAGCCGTGCTGCTTCCTTGCAGCATTTCCAGAAAGGCTAGTTGTACCCATAGGATAACGGTGGCTGAAATGGGCAATTTGGGCCATTTCAGAGGACCATCATTTTTCACTTATTTCAAATATTTCCAAAATATTTTTCATGATGGCTGATGGCAGACTTATGCATGCCCAAAGTCTGATCTGCCATGCAGGATTTTTTGGGCCACGACTGAAAAACATTGCTTGGCATGATCAGATAAATTGAGTACAAGCTCAAGGGGGGGGGGGCTAAAAAAGAAAATTGATCATGATCTTCCAGTTTAGTCTTGTGTGTTTTCGGAACAATCGTCCATATGATCCCATGGGACTTTGATTGCCTATATTGTGCCAATCAAATTCCTGTTTTCATGGCCTTAAATGGGTTATCCGGCAGGAGGGGGTTTAAATTAAGCAAATCTCAATGTGCAGTATATAAAAAATAAGCCTGTACTTACCTTCAGTGCGCATGCGGTGCCTCCGGTGTCCTGCTCCGTTTCTCGGCTGCCATTCTTTTCCTGAGAGAAAGCGTGGCTTGGAGTGACGTCTTGGCTTACTGTGTCATACTGCCACTCAGCCAATCACTGGCTGAGGTGGGAGGCACTGCAAGAGCGCTGAGGTTAAGTACAGGTTTATTTTTTTTAGCCTGTTGTGAAAGATGCCACTAATGTAGCGCATTGGGAAAAATCCCAGTATAATAATCAAATATACCAATTGACACAGAGCATTCTGTGCTAAAGCAGTTTTCACCTTTTAAAACTACAGCTCCCAGAATGACTTAAGCAGTGGTAAGGTTATGCTGGGAGTTGTAGTTTCACTCATCATAACTGCAGAACTTACAAGTGACTCAAGCTCTGATGGGACATAGTAAGGCAGAATACACAAAAATATCAGTGATTACAGGAGAAGTCTTCTCTATAGTCTTTCCTTATCTAATTCAGATGGAACATACCGCCAGGAATTGTTCCAGCTAAATCTTCTCTCTGCAGAACGTGATGCCCAGATGGCATAGGCTTCTCACTATGTCAGCACATTTTGATCCTCTATATGAAAACAATAATTATTATAAACCTGCCAGACACTACTACTATACACTTCACTCTTTGAATATAGACCTTCCACACACCATACCATCTGAATATAAATCTGCCACATACTGTGCCGTCTGAATATAAATCTGCCACATACTGTACTCTCTAAATATAATACTGTCACACACTGTACCACTGAATATAATACTATCACACTATACCCTCTGAATATAATACTACCACACACTGTACATTATGAATATTATACTACCACACACTATAAATTCTGAATATAATACCAACACACACTGCACTCTCTGAATAGAAACCTGCCACACACCATACCCTCTAAATACAATACTACCATACACTCTGCTCTCTGAATATAATACTACCACACACTGCACCCTCTGAATATAACATTGCTGCACAGTGCACTCCCTTAATACAATACCACAACATATTGTGGCTCATAAAAACCATACCACCCCAGAAATTCCTTTTAATATACATCATACCTCTGAAATGCAAAACACTCTGTGTCCCTCACATACAGTAATAATGCCCCATCCTGTGCCCCACATATAAAATATAATAATTCCCCCAATACTATGCCCCCAACAAAATAATGCCCCCTGTCCTTTGCCCCACATAATAATGCCCCCTGTCCTGTGCCCCCACATGTAATAATTATGCCCTGCCCTGTGCACCCACATAATAATAATGCCCTGTCCTGTTCGCACCACATTATAATGCTCCTTGTCCCGTGCCCCTCACATATAATGTCCCCTGTCATGTTCCGCTCAGATAAAATGCCCCATCATATGCCCTTCACATATGATGTTCTGCCATGTGCCCCTCACATATAATGATCCCCCATCATGTGCCTGCACATAATGCCCAAGTGCCCCTCACATATAATGCTCTCTGTCATGTTCCCCTCACATAATCCCCTAGTGCCCCTCACATATAATGCCCCAGGGCCCCTTACATATAATGCCCCAGTGCTCCTCACATATAATGCACCGTCATGTGCCCCACACATTCAATGCCCCCTTTCATGTGCCCCCTCACATGTAATGCCCAATGTAATGCCCCATGTAATGCCCCTGTGCCCCCTCACAAGTATTGCCCCTGTGCCCCCTCACATATAATGCCCCTGTGCCCCCTCACATGTACTGCCCAATGTAATGCCCCTGTGCCCCCTCACATATAATGCCCCTGTGCCCCCTCACATGTATTGCCCCTGTGCCCCTCACATATAATGCCTCAGTGCCCCTCACATATAATGCCCCTGTGCCCTTCACATATAATGCCCCTGTGCCCTTCACATATAATGCCCCTGTGCCCTTCACATAAAATTCCCCTAGTGCCCCTCACATACAGTGCCCCAAACATAGTAAAAAAAAACAACAGTTATACTCACCTAATCCATGTTCCCACGAGCAGGTCTCTCCCTCTCTTCTTCCTTGCAGCGTGTGAGCCGCAGGGACAGGATCCCTTGCAGGCGCAATGATGTCAAATCATCGTGTCGGCCTGCCGGGGATCGCGTCCCTGCGGCTCACACGCTGCAAGCATGAAGTGATTACAGTGTGTGAGAGTGAATGGTGGAGCGGGAGCTGACAGCCCCCAGTGTTGTCACCCCAGTTCTGTTACTGCTTCACACATAAAAATACACACAAATTGTTCCAAAAAGATGAAAAGAATACTTGGCCTCACACACATTCTGAAATAGGAAACAATAAGTCTGGTTACAAACTGAAAAAGGAATAAATGTGACTCTTAGAAAGAAAAGATTTCTTAAAAGTCTAATAGCGCAGCAGAGACTGTGTGTCCTTGGCACAGTTTTACTGGTCACTGTTCCTCTGCCAACTGCAAGTAGCAGTAAAATGATGACAGCATTGTTACAGCTGTTTCCCATGCAAAGGAAGCGATGCTTTTTATTTTGTTTAACTGACATGAATAGAATTAGACATGGCAGTGAGTAAGTTTCTCCTGTTAACCCACACCATTGTGACTTTTTTCTGTAATCTTTTATGACTTTTTAGGCCATTTCTATTTAACAAAAAATTGTTATATTCCTTTACTAATATACAGAGGCTAAAGCTGTAGCACAGGTGTGTTTGGCACACATCTTCTGCCACTTTAACATACTTTTCATACTTAGCATATTATTGGCTAGCTAATCCTAAGGGCAATGTTTTTGAAATTTTCAGCAGTCATGGCAACCATGCCTATATCTTGACAAAATAAGCAAACTACATTGCTACCCTTGTATATTACTAATGAGTATCAAGGTCTACAGGCTATTTCCAAGAAAAAAAGATAAGGAGTTCAGCCCACTGCCAGTCATCAGTATATATGATCAGGCTATAGCATCAGGCATACCATCTAGTATGGCATCTATTCTTAAAGATGTTTGGTCCAGTTGACATATATAAGGGTATTGGTGTGTTTAAAGAGAAAAGTTTCCCTTGAGAATTCATGAATTTATACTGGTATATTTCATATGGACAGTCCATGTAAGCAGTGGTTAACAGATAGCAGATCTTCTCCATCGAGTGTGATATTAAAAGCATGGCTATCCCTACAGTTATCTTTTTCCTCCTTTTTCTAGGTTGTGACTAGGTACGAGGTAATTCTGTGAGATGTCAATGTAAATTTATGCAAACAATACGGAATCTGAAAGTTATGCTAAAATATTTAAATAACAGATAAAAAGAGCCACATTAAGATGGAAGTTAAGTTGAGGGTGAAGGATAAGGATAAAAAGCTGTAGTAGTTCTAGAGTTCTTCTTTACAGTTTGACAGCACTTATAATTCCTGTGAAGTGTGATGTTCCTTATCTTGTTTTTTTTCTCTCATTCAATTTAGTGCACACAAATTAAATGTGTTTTAAATGTGTTTTATTTTTTAGGAAAACCCTACCTATAAAGGGGATGCGCCAGAGTCCAAGTCTGGATCATCTTATGCAGTAACGTCATCTGTAAGTATTGTTTCCTCTAAAGTGTTTTTTTTTCTTTATCTGCATTTCAATAACTGAGCAAAATAGTTTAGCAAAATGTAAGTTGACCTTGAAATGTGCAGCATAAGCTAAAATACTTTACAACGCTTACCAAGGAGAAATGTAATGAAATTGAGTCTTAACAATCTATGACACAAAGAAGAAACTGCCATGTGGGATAGTGGAGGATGTAGACACCTGGAGAATGTTATATAATACACTGCCCCATTAATCGCACTAGAACAAAACCTACATTCCAGAAATGACATATCTAGTCCATCTCCCAGGCGAGAAGAAGTTAATCTACACATCTCTAGCTAATACCCAGTGCTGCCATCTCATCTTTCTGTTTGCTTTGTACTAATTTTACCAAGGTGCAGACTGTATCTTTGCTGCTGTATTAAGAAACAAATAGGGCTGCAAAATGTCCCCGGAGAATTCTTAGCATCTCAATGTTAGGAAAGTGACCTTTTGTATTGCATGTTATTTATGCTTTCTTTTTTGCTCCTGTCATATTCTACATGTTATTTTATTATTAATACTTTGCTTTGTATTTCTTATCCTCCTTTTGTAGTTTTAATGTCTCTCTGTTGTTCCTTATATATTATAGTACATCAGTTAAATTCCAGGCTTTCTGCCTTCTTTTCCCTGGGTTTTCCTGAATTATTTAACACAACCTCTCCATAAATTCAACTCCTCTCAGTACATTTATTTCTTTTCTTTCTCTTGGTTTTTTTTCCTTCTTCATCTCTCAATTTTCAGTCTCTGCCATCTCTCCATTGACCAACGATCTTCTCTCAGGTATTGAACAGTCGTGCCAATCGCAGGAATGCAGGGGAGAAGATTAAGTATCGGCTTGTTGCTGTACCGCATGGGAATGACATTGCTTCACTCTTTGAACTGGATCCCACTACTCTACAGAGGACAGATTCATTTGTGCCCAGGTAACTCCAATATGACACAAAAATCATTACGTATGAAGACAAATCATACATCTGCCCAGCTCTTATGTATAGTATTGCCTCCCCAGGGCTTGAGCTGCTTGTAATAGGTTATTTGAATAGCTGTGTGTAAATTTGTTTTTTATTAGCTTGTACTATATCTACGAGGCTATTGTTCCAATAACCTTACAGTAAAATAGAACTTCCTAGCATTACTCCTGAGCATTCCACTTTTGAGCTACGGGTCATGTCCTCTTTTTTTCCAGTCTCTTTTATCCTTGGTAATAAGAACATCCTGAACTTTTGTGAAACTTTTGATGTACTTTTCAGTCCTTTTTTGCTATAGACTGTAAATGTTAACTACTTAGTAGTCTCTTTATTAAGAAGTAGATATCTTATAGGTATTTACACCCCTATTGTTAAATGGGCACTGTCAGATACAAAAACAAATGTTGGCAAAACATTAAAGGAGAACTACGGGATTGAAAAATGTATCCCCTATCCTAAGGATAGGGGATAAGTTTCAGATCGTGGGGGGTCCGACCGCTGGGGCCCCGCATGATCTCCCGTACAGGGCCCCGGCTCTCTGGTTAGAGAGGGCGTGTTGACCACCACACGAAGCAGCGGCCGACACGCAACCTCCATACACTGCTATGGGAGAGCCGGAAATTGACGAAGGCAGCGCTTTGGCTCTCCCATAGCAGTAAATGGAGGGCGCGTGTCAGCCACCGCCTCGTGCGGGGGCCCCGTACGGGAGATCGTGGGGGGCCCCAGCGGTCGGACCCCCTGCGATCTGAAACTTATCCCCTATCCTTAGGATAGGGGATACAATTTTCAATACCTTAGTTCTCCTTTAACCTTTCTAATATACTTCATAAGAAAATGTTATTTGCCTTTTATAGAAATCATGGCTTATGCAATCATGACTTTGTCCAAGCTGAAGCACAGGCATGTCCAGTAAGTGAGGGGGGGCTACCACTCCTCTTGGCTCTCTCCTGTCAGACAGGAGAAAGCACAGAGGAATCCTATCAGAATTGCCTGCAGTATGTATTACTACTGATCATCAGTTGTTGGACCAAACCACAACTCTCCTATAGATGAAGTTACTGAGACATGCCATAAAAAGGATGTCTTAAACATAACTTTTGTCATGAATAATTAAAATCAGTGAGGTCCAGACTATCCAACAAAATTCATATAAACACAGCAAAACTTTTGCATATTCCAACTTCAGGATCAAGAACATGTTTTGAACAGTAGTCTAAAAAAGTTCAATCTTATTCACTTCTGTGGAAGTGGCTCCTTAGTCTGTGGTAATCTGCTGTATTTAAAAAATTTGAGTAAGATACTTGCCCCAGTACCCAGCCCACTGGTTGCTGGAGTATATAGTAAACATCACAAGGGAGGGCCAGAAGACTTGTCTTCAAATCAGAGGTGGGGCACCACATAATCATTTGATCAACTGTGGGGTTGTTTTCACTATACTTAAAGGGGTATTCCAGCCAAATACATCTTATCCAGTGTCCAAAGGGGACACGTCATGAATGGAGGGGGCATAGCGTGACATCACAGGGAGGGCGTGGCATGACGTCAAGTCTCCAGTCCTGGAAACATAGAGGTTTCCAAGACTGGAGACACAGCCCCACTGTCACGATGCCGGCTGGCAGGAGGTGGATCCTCTGTGCCAGAGAGGGATGGCGAGGACCGTGCTAGTGGACCGGTTCTAAGCCACTACTGGTCTTCACCAGAGCCCGCCGCAAAGCGGGATGGTCTTGCTGCGGCGGTAGTGACCAGGTCGTATCCACTAGCAACGGCTCACCTCTCTGGCTGCTGAAGATAGGCGCGGTACAAGGGAGTAGGCAGAAGCAAAGTCGGACGTAGCAGAAGGTCGGGGGCAGGCGGCAAGGTTCGTAGTCAGGGGAGATAGCAGTAGTTCTGGTACACAGGGTATAAACACACAAAACGCTTTCACTAGGCACAAGGGCAACAAGATCCGGCAAGGGAGTGCAAGGGAGGAGACTAGATATAGCCAGGGACCAGGTGGGAGCCAATTAAGCTAATTGGGCCAGGCACCAATCATTGGTGCACTGGCCCTTTAAGTCTCAGGGAGCTGGCGCGCGCGCGCCCTAGAGAGCGGAGCCGCGCGCGCCAGCACATGACAGCAGGGGACGGGAACGGGTAAGTGACCTGGGATGCGATTCGCGAGCGGGCGCGTCCCGCTGTGCGAATCGCATCCCCAACGGCCATGACAGAGCAGCGCTCCCGGTCAGCGGGACTGACCGGGGAGCTGCAGGGAGAAAGACGCCGTGAGCGCTCCGGGGAGGAGCGGGAACCCGGAGCGCTAGGCGTAACAGTACCCCCCCCCTTAGGTCTCCCCTTCTCTTTATCGGGTAACTGCCTCCCCTGGGATGAGGACACCGGGAAAGGATGGAGGGATTCCTCAACGGCAGGCAGAACCGCAGGAGTGGGAATGGGGAGAGAGGGCAGAGGGCGAGACCTGGCACGGGGCAGTGTGACACCAGGACGAGGGCCATGAGGGGACACAGAAGCTTGCCTGATGGAACTGGGAGGGGGGGAGGGGCATTTCCTGTGGCAGGCAGAGTCCTTAATGACCTTAGGGGGACCGGATACTGAGGGAACCACAGAGTCACGGCAAGGGTTACTGGGAACCGGTCTTAGACAGTCCTTGGAACAAGAGGACCCCCAACTCTTGATCTCCCCAGTGGACCAATCCAGGGTTGGGGAATGAAGTTGAAGCCAGGGAAGTCCAAGGAGAATTTCCGAGGTGCAATTGGGGAGGACCAAAAGTTCAATCCTCTCGTGATGAGATCCGATGCTCATTAGAAGGGGCTCCGTGCGGAAGCGTATGGTACAATCCAACCTGGCTCCGTTGACCGCGGAAACGTGGAGTGGCTTGACAAGACGGGTCACCGGAATGCGGAATTTATTCACTAAGGATTCCCGAATAAAATTCCCAGAAGCTCCAGAGTCCAGGCAGGCCACGGCTGAGAGGGGAGAGCTGGCTGAAGTGGAAATCCGAACAGGTACCGTGAGACGTGGAGAAGCCGACTTGGCATCAAGAGACGCCACACCCACGAGAGCTGGGTGCGAGCGTGCGTTTCCCAGACGTGGAGGACGGATTGGGCAATCCACCAAAAAATGTTCAGTACTGGCACAGTATAGACAAAGATTCTCTTCCTTACGGCGATTCCTCTCTTCCAGGGTCAGGCGAGACCGATCCACTTGCATGGCCTCCTCGGCGGGAGGCCTAGGCGCAGATTGCAGTGGAGACTGTGGGAGAGGTGTCCAGAGATCTAAGTCTTTTTCCTGGCGGAGCTCTTGATACCTCTCAGAAAAACGCATGTCAATGCGAGTGGCTAGATGAATGAGTTCATGCAGGTTAGCAGGAGTCTCTCGTGCGGCCAGAACATCTTTAATGTTGCTGGATAGGCCTTTTTTAAAGGTCGCGCAGAGAGCCTCATTATTCCAGGATAGTTCAGAAGCAAGAGTACGGAATTGTATGGCGTACTCGCCAACGGAGGAATTACCCTGGACCAGGTTCAGCAGGGCAGTCTCAGCAGAAGAGGCTCGGGCAGGTTCCTCAAAGACGCTTCGAATTTCCGAGAAGAAGGAGTGTACAGAGGCAGTGACGGGGTCATCGCGGTCCCAGAGCGGTGTGGCCCATGACAGGGCTTTTCCAGACAGAAGGCTGACTACGAAAGCCACCTTAGACCTTTCAGTAGGAAACTGATCCGACATCATCTCCAAGTGCAAGGAACATTGCGAAAGAAAGCCACGGCAAAACTTAGAGTCCCCATTAAATTTGTCCGGCAAGGACAGGCGGAGGCTAGGAGTGGCCACTCGCTGCGGAAGGGGTGCAGGAGGTGGCGGAGGAGATGATTGCTGCTGCAGTAGCGACTGAAGTTGGTGCACAATGGTGGACATTTCCGACAGCCGGTGGGTTAGATGGGCGATCTGTCGGGATTGCTGGGCGACCACCGTGGTGAGATCAGAGATGGAATGCTGGGGAACCTCAGCGGGATCCATGGCCGGATCTACTGTCACGATGCCGGCTGGCAGGAGGTGGATCCTCTGTGCCAGAGAGGGATGGCGAGGACCGTGCTAGTGGACCGGTTCTAAGCCACTACTGGTCTTCACCAGAGCCCGCCGCAAAGCGGGATGGTCTTGCTGCGGCGGTAGTGACCAGGTCGTATCCACTAGCAACGGCTCACCTCTCTGGCTGCTGAAGATAGGCGCGGTACAAGGGAGTAGGCAGAAGCAAAGTCGGACGTAGCAGAAGGTCGGGGGCAGGCGGCAAGGTTCGTAGTCAGGGGAGATAGCAGTAGTTCTGGTACACAGGGTATAAACACACAAAACGCTTTCACTAGGCACAAGGGCAACAAGATCCGGCAAGGGAGTGCAAGGGAGGAGACTAGATATAGCCAGGGACCAGGTGGGAGCCAATTAAGCTAATTGGGCCAGGCACCAATCATTGGTGCACTGGCCCTTTAAGTCTCAGGGAGCTGGCGCGCGCGCGCCCTAGAGAGCGGAGCCGCGCGCGCCAGCACATGACAGCAGGGGACGGGAACGGGTAAGTGACCTGGGATGCGATTCGCGAGCGGGCGCGTCCCGCTGTGCGAATCGCATCCCCAACGGCCATGACAGAGCAGCGCTCCCGGTCAGCGGGACTGACCGGGGAGCTGCAGGGAGAAAGACGCCGTGAGCGCTCCGGGGAGGAGCGGGAACCCGGAGCGCTAGGCGTAACACCCACATAGAATGCGGGTGCTGCAAGGAAATCGCGGAGGGTCCCAGCGGTTGGGCCCTGGCAATCAGACATCTTATCCCTATCCTTTGGATAGGGGTTAATATGTATTTGGCCGGAATACCCCTTTAATCTGACAACTCACTGTCCCCACAGATAAAGACAAAGAGCTAGATCATAATAGTGCAGATTTGAGATAAATAATAATTGTGCAGATTTATCACTTCATTTTGATCATATATAATTTAAGATTTAGGACAGATCATCTCAACTACCGTATGTAATTTAAAATTAAGAACCACCTTTTTGCATACTGGAGAGAAGCTAAAAGTAATAGTTTAAAATAAAAAAAGTCAAAAAAATAGACAATGAATAAAAAAAATAAAATCAAAAGTATGGGAATAGATTAAAAAACCTAATACCATTTTGTTCTTTAGCAAATGGTAGGAAAAAAAGTACATAATAGCAAGCAAATCAGTTTTAAATATTGTATAAAACACCCAAAAGTGGCTTTTTCATTAATAGGGTTGTCTGGTAAAAGAAACAATCTGTCTATGGTGTCAAAAAGTATCATAGAGCAACGTACTAATATAATGTTACTATCCATACTTCACAGATTTCTTCATGTGACCTGAGCTGTCTCCCTTGTAGCTGTAACTTCCAGTCACACTTTGAATGCAGTCTACTCTCCTTCCCTCCTGTATGCTCAGGGAGAGATCATTGATATAAAAAGGGGAGCTCATATTACTGCTCATTAGATTTTAAGACAGTAGGAAGCTTTACTCAGTGACAGTAGTTTCCTTCGAAACAGGCTCACTGCTGTCTTATCTAAGAAAAAATTCCTCCTTTCTTAAAATCTAATGAGCATTACTGCTCAGCATCACTGAGCAGACAGGAAGGTAGTGAGGAGGAAAGGGGAGCTCTCTACATTCACAGCTACAAGTGAGACAGCTCTGCACTATGACTAATAACATTGTATTAATAAGTTGCTTTATTATACTTTTTGACACCATAGGCAGGTTGTTTATTTCACCAGACAGCCTCTTTAAAGGGGTACTCTCTCTGGTGGAAAAAAATTTTTAAATCAACTGGTGCAAAAAAGTATAACAGATTTGTAAATTACTTCTATTAAAAAATCTTAATCCTTCCAGTACTTATCAGCTGCTATATGCTACAGTGGAAGTTGTATCTTTTTTTCTGCTTGACCACAGTGCTCTCTGCTGACACCTCTCTCCATGTTAGAAACTGTCCAGAACAGAGGAAAACCCCATAGCCAACCTCTCCTGCTCTGGACAGTTCCTGACACAGACAGTGGTGTCAGCAGAGAGCACTGTGGTCAGGCAGAAAATAACTATGGTATACAATTTCCTGGGGAACATACAGCGGCTAATAAGTACTGGAAGGATTAAGATTTTTAAATAGAAGTAATTTACAAATCTGTTTAACTTTTTGGCACCAGTTGATTTAAAAAAATTTTTTTTTCCACCAGAGTACCCCTTTAACTCTCTGAGGGTGGTGGACATAAGAACAAATATCTACTTTGAATCTTTCTCAAGAACCTTCTCGACACCTACCTTGTTATGGAGAGGGTGCACAACCTCCATAATAATCAGAGCCCAGTGAACGTCTTCAATTGTTTCAAATTTGCTAGTGGTGCGTCTCGATTATGTGAGATATCTCCATTCGCTAGTGTGTCTCCTTGGCCTCACATATTCCATGAGGCAGGAGCATCTTACTACAACAAAAGCAGCCTGCAATGATCCTATTTAACCATATTTATGTTAATCCAGAGGCTTGAAAATGGGTATGTAATAGCCTGTCACTTATGGCTTCTCCCTCACTGATGTGTGTTGATGTGTGCATATGGATATCCACATCCATTAGTAGAACCTGGCAATAACTGAGAGCCATAACCATACTGCACCTCTGATGCATCTGCTTCTTAATAAAAGCACTTGTGTTAAAAAATTTCCACTTTGTTGTTTAACCCCTTAAGTACGCAGGACGTAAATGTACGTCCTGGTGCGATGGTACTTAACGCACCAGGACATACATTTACGTCATGTGCATAACCGCGGGCATCGGAGCGATGCCCGTGTCATGCGCGGCTGATCCCGGCTGCTGATCGCAGCCAGGGACCCGCCGGCAATGGCCGACGCCCGCGATCTCGCGGGCGTCCGCCATTAACCCCTCAGGTGCCGGGATCAATACAGATCCCGCCATCTGCGGCAGTGCGCGATTTGAATGAATGATCGGATCGCCCGCAGCGCTGCTGCGGGGATCCGATCATTCAGAACGCCGCACGGAGGTCCCCTCTCCTTCCTCCGTCCGGCTCCCGGCGTCTCCTGCTCTGTTCTGTGATCGAGCAGACCAGAGCAGAAGATAACCGATAACACTGATCTGTTCTATGTCCTATACATAGAACAGATCAGTATTAGCAATCATGGTATTGCTATGAATAGTCCCCTATGGGGACTATTCAAGTGTAAAAAAAAATGTAAAAGTAAAAGTAAAAAAAGTGAAAAATCCCCTCCCCCAATAAAAAAGTAAAACGTCCGTTTTTTCCTATTTTACCCCCAAAAAGCGTAAATTTTTTTTATAGACATATTTGGTATCGCCGCGTGCGTAAATGTCCGAACTATTAAAATAAAATGTTAATGATCCCGTACGGTGAACGGCGTGAACGAAAAATAAAAAAAATCCAAAATTCCTACTTTTTTTATTCATTTTATTAAACAAAAATTAGAAAAAATGTATTAAAAGTTTTTTATATGCAAATGTGGTATCAAAAAAAAGTACAGATCATGGCGCAAAAAATGAGCCCCCATACCACCGCTTATATGGAAAAATAAAAAAGTTAGAGGTCATCAAAATAAAGGGATTATAAACTTACTAATTTGGTTAAAAAGTTTGTGATTTTTTTAAAGCGCAACAATAATAGAAAAGTATGTAATAATGGGTATCATTTTAATCGTATTGACCCTCAGAATAAAGAACACACGTCATTTTTACCATAAATTGTACGGAGTGAAAACGAAACCTTCCAAAATTAGCAAAATTGCGTTTTTCGTTTTAATTTTCCCACAAAAATAGTGTTTTTTGGTTGCGCCATACATTTTATGATATAATGAGTGATGTCATTACAAAGGACAACTGGTTGCGCAAAAAACAAGCCCTCATACTAGTCTGTGGATGAAAATATAAAAGAGTTATGATTTTTAGAAGGCGAGGAGGAAAAAATGAAAACGTAAAAATTTAATTGTCTGAGTCCTTAAGGCCAAAATGGGCTGAGTCCTTAAGGGGTTAAAGGGAACCTGCAATCACTTTCATGCTGCCTAAACCATGAGTCATCCGGGCAGTCCCCAGTGGCTTCTCCCAGCCCCACAGGCCGTGATTGATAGCTCTCTTCCTATTCTCAAGCAGGGAGAGATATATCAACCAAGGCTGGTGGGGTGGGAAGAAGCCACCATGGATTGCCCTCATAAAAGGCAACAGCATAAAAATAATGACAGACTCCCTTTAAGTTGTATAAATGAAAAGGTGAAGCATTTACAATATGATGTAAAGGCACAATTCCCGAATGCATTCTGATTGGCTCTTCAACAGCAAGGTACTGATGTTTGCTAAAACTGTAGAATTCCTTTAAAATTCTACAGCTGAGTACAGAATTGTGCAAAACTTCAAAATAGCAGGTGAAGGTCAATGTCCTACTGGATTGGATTTTATATGGGGGTATCCTGAACATTGCTCATTGTCTCTCACATAGAAAGAAGAATAAGCACTCTTGTGTCAGATAGTTATGTGTTTCAGATAGTACAATAACCCATTTCAGATTGTCCCTCAACTCTCCTCCCACTGACATTTCAAGATATCCCTGTATACACTGCAAATGTTTTATCCATTCACTGTTTGGTGAAAGTACATTTTATTCTGTATATGCAGTTTACAGCTTATTATACAGCTTATAGACACAGGGTGTCTTTTTTCTCAATATGAGATGAACATATAACAGTTTAGTTATCTAGATTGCAGACTGACCTTCATTGCTTGCTGTCTTTTGCCAGAAATTCATTTGTGAGGTTACGGCATCTGTGTACCAACACATGGATCCAGAGCACCAATGTTCCCATAGATGTTGATGAAGAACGGCCAATACGTCTCATGGTAATGCCACATGAATAAAATCTCTGTGGATAGCTTTTCTGAAGGGATTTTCATTTAATGTAGTTGTCTTTTAAAAAAGTTGTTCCACAAATTAATGTTGATTAATTTGTTAATCTTTTAGATCATGCAAAATATAATTTTCAGCTGGAAACATTTACCAAATGCTCCTGTGATAAGATATTGATGTTATGTTCCCCCAGTGTCATTTTAATTTTACCTCCACTCCACTCCAATCCCACAGATTCCAATTGGAAATGAATGCATTTTCCCTGATCTAGCTAAGTAAATTAGCTCAGTCAACAAACTACACTAGCCCAAAATTTTAATAGTGAAGAGGTCCTGTATGTTCTGCGAAGAGGTTCCGCGTGTTCTTTCACAGAGTGTGACTTCCTGACACTGTGTTCTTTACCCCTGGGAAGTCACACTTTGGGACGAAATATGTGGGGCTACTTCACTCCTAGATTTTTGGCTTACTTTAGTGCAGTTTGGTGACTGAGCTTTTATATTGTATCTTGCTTAAAGGGGTACTCTGGTGAAAAATTATTATTATTTTTTTTTTTTATTAACTGATGACAGAAATTTAAACAGATTTGTAAATTGCTTGTATTCAAAAATCTTAATCCTTCGTGTACTTATTAGTTGATGAATACTACATAGGAAATTATTTTCTTTTTGGAACACAGTGCTCTCTGCTGACATCATGACCACAGTGCCCTCTGCTGACATCACTGTCCATTTTAGGAACTGTCCAGAGCCGCATATGGTCTCACAAGGGGTCTGAGGATCTCATCTCGGTACATAATGGCAGTCAGGCTACCTCTGGCAAGCACATGTAGGGCTTTGCGCCCCCCCAAAGAAATGCCACCCCATACTATTTCTGGCCCACTAGCAAACCGGTCATGCTGGAGGATGTTGCAGGCAGCAGAACATTCTCCACGGCATCTCCAGACTCATCTGTCACGTCTGTCACATGTCCTCAGTGTGAACCTGCGCCAGTGGTGAATTTGGTCATTTTGCAGGGCTGTGGCAGTGCTCCTCCTGCTCCTCCTTGCACAAAGGCGGAGGTAGTGGTCCTGCTGCTGGGTTGTTGCCCTCCTACGGCCTCCTCCACGTCTCCTGATGTACTGGCCAGTTTCCTGGTAGAGCCTCCATGCTCTGGACACAGCTTGCATTGATATGCCATCCTGGATGAGCTGCACTACCTGAGCCACTACTGGGTTGTATACTCCATCTCATGCTACCACTAGAGTGAAAGCACCGCCAGCATTCAATAGGGACCAAAACATCAGCCAGGAAGCATAGGAACTGAGAAGTGGCCTGTGGTCACCACCTGCAGAACCACTCCTTTATTGTGGGTGTCTTGCTAATTGCCTATAATTTCCACCTGTTGTCTGCTCCATTTGCACAACAGCATGTGAAATTGATTGTCAATCAGTTTTGCTTCCTGAGTGGACAGTGTGATTGACTTGGAGTTACATTAGCCCTCATTTACTAAAAGTGGAGTGTTTATCTCTGAGTGTTTTTTGATTTACTCCATGTTTTTTTCTCCCTGATTTACTAATGTGTCGTACTGGAAAAAAAATTTGTGTCGCACAGGTTGGAAATTAGAAATATCTCAGAGATGGCAATGCAATTCCGATCGGAAACATCTGCCGTGGAAATTCTGCTGTGTGCTTAGTGGAATTCTGCACAGACATTCCGCTGTGTAAGCTTAGCCTCCAAAATGCCCAAAATGGATCATTTTTATTTATGAAACTAAATAATGTTATTATGTGGTAAATTTTTGGTTAAAAAACGAATTTTCCAAAAAAAAAAAAAAGGGTGTCTGGCTTGCTTAAAATAAAGTTCAGTGTACTGATTTAAAAAAACAATAATGAAATATATATTCTACAAAATTTTACAAAAGTATATTAAAAAAAAATATATATAAATAAATTTAATTAAATTATGATTAAATTTAATTTAAAATAAAAATGTTATTTAATTAAATTTTCAGATTGGATTAAATATATGTATGAAACATTTGTTTAACTAATATAAAACAGCATAGGACATGTTGTGCCACATAAACCCTCCATTTTTACTTTTTCCCGACTGCCCAGAGCTGTAGGGTTTTCTTCTTCACAAACTCACATTTTTTTGTGGAGTATTTTCTCACATACTAGGAGTGTTTTGGGAGTTTTGTCGGGAACACGCCCCTTTTTTTAATAACTACGCCCCTTTTGTTGGGTTTTCAAAACTCTCCGAGTGATGTCGGGTCATGATACTAGAATCTGTCTCAGAAAGTGTCGCACGGGGTGTGCGACACAATTTCAGTCGCAGAACCCGACAAAAATTGACGGGATTAGCTTAGTAAATGAGGGCTATTGTGTTGTTTATGTGTTCCCTTTATTTTTTTGAGCAGTGTAGTTTATATTTACCCCTTCTTTAAAATATTGTGCCTCTTTAACCCCTTAATGACGCATGATGTAAATGTACATCCTGGTGAGCTGGTACTTAATGCACCAGGACGTACATTTACATCCTATGCATAACCGCGAGCGATGCTCGCGTCATGCGCGGCAGGTCCCGGCTGCTGATAGCAACCAAAGACCCGCCCATAATGGCGGACATCCACGATCGCGCGGATGTCCGCCATTAACCCCTCGGATGCCATGATCAATATAGATCACCACATCTGCAGCATTGCGGACACTAAAATGGATGATCGGATCGCCCGCAGCGCTGCCGCGGCGATTCGATCATCCAGCATGGCAGTCGGAGGTCCCCTCACCTGCCTCCGCTGCCTTCCACGAGTCTTCTGCTCTGGTCTGCGATCGAGCAGACCAGAGCAGAAGATGACCGATAATACTGATCAGTGCTATGTCCTATGCATAGCACTGAACACTATTAGCAAAAATATTTTATATACATATTTGGTATCGCCGCGTGCATAAATATCCCAACTATTAAAATAAAATGTTAATGATACCATACGGTGAACGGCGTGAACGTTAAAAAAAATAAAAGTCCAAAATAGCTGCTTTTTTATAATATTTTATAAAAAAAAAAATTATAAAAAAAGTATTTGAAGTTTTATATAGGCAACAATGGTATCAATAAAAAGTACAGATCACGGCGCAAAAAATAATCCCTCATACCGCCGCTTATACGGAAAAATGAAAAAGTTTTAGGTCTTCAAAATAGGAGGATTTTAAATGTACTAATTTGGTTAAACAGTTTGCGATTTTTTTTTTTTGCGCAACAGTAATAGAAATGTATGTTATCATGGGTATTATCATTTTAATCGTATTGACCCAAGAATAAAGAACACATGTCATTTTTACGGTAAATTGTACAGCGTGAAAATGAAACCTTCCAAAATTAGCAAAATTGCGGTTTTCTTTTTAATTTTCCCACACAAATAGTATTTTTTTGGTTGCGCCATACATTTTATGGTAAAGTGAGTGATGGCATTACTACAGACAACTAGTCGCGCAAAAAACAAGCCCTCATACTAGTCTGTGGATGCAAATATAAGAGTTATGATTTTTTGAAGTCGAGGAGGAAAAAACGAGTCCTTAAGGCCCAAATGGGCTGAGTCCTTAAAGGAGACCTGTCAGCCAGTTCACCCACACTAAACCCAATATACTGGGTGATAGTGTGGGGGAACTGGAGTCCATAAAGCATTCACTTACATTAGTGTGTGCCCTGGCCACTGAGTACTCCCCGCTAATGTTCCGTTTGTCCTCTCTGCAGTAGCGATTCGAAGGCGGTCTCCTGATGTCCATATCTCTTTGGGTCCCAGAGGAAGACGCCTAAGCCCGCCCCTGTGGTTTGCATATTCATTTTCTTCAACTCCACGTCCTAGTGACATGGAGTCACATATCCCTAGGGCGCAGCGGTCTGTCTGCAGAGCGCATGCACCTGAAGTTTTTACACAGCTCTCACGTCCTGATGAGAGTGCTCTGTGCAATGTAACTGCGCATGCGCCAGGCCCTTGCTGCAGAAGTCGGGCGTAGCGAGGGCCTGGCGCATGCGCAGTTACACTGCGCAAAGCGCTCTTTGGACACACAGCTCTCACTTCATCAGGACGTGATAGCTGCATAAAAACTATAGGCGAATGCGCTCTGCAGACAGAGCGCTGCGCTCTGGGGGAATATGAATCCACGTCACTAGGATGTGGAGTTGAAGAAAATGAATATGCAAACCATTGGGATGGGCTTAGGCCCCTTCCTCCGGGACCAAAAGAGATATGGACACCGGGGGACCGCCTTCAAAGCGCTACTGCAGTGAGGACAAACGGAAGTTTAGCGGGGGAGAACTCAGCGGCCAGGGCACACACTAAAGTAAGTGAACTCTTTATGGACTCCAGTTCACACCCAGTATATTGGGTTTAGTGTGGGTTAACTGGCTGACAGTTTTCCTTTAAATCCAAAACAGATTTCTGTAACAATAGTTGGGATGATTCCAAGTGATTTGGAACAATAATTTCCCAATGCGAATATGCACACGGTAAAACCTGTTTTTGTATGCATTATGTTTTTTCTGTGCCTTTAAAAAAATGTTATGTATGCCATATGTTTACATCCTATACATTTTCATACCATTATATACATTTTAAAATGCTGTGTACATTTATAACAACAGGAAATGTTTACTGATGACAATGAAAAGACTGTTCATTTTTTGTAAATTTTAGCAAGTTAACTTGCCTCTACTTTTCTATTTCTATTTCATTTGAATAGCTTGGTACTTGTCCCACAAAAGAAGATAAAGAGGCCTTTGCCATTGTATCTGTGCCTGTGTCAGAGATTCGTGACTTGGATTTTGCTAATGATGCCAGTTCAATGCTAGCCAATTTTGTGGAACGTTTAAATGAAGGATTCATCAGCCAGAATGACCGGAGGTAGGGATTGGCATTCATAATGATTCATGGATTAACTTTTTAGAGTCACAACTTCTTTTTTTTTTTTTTTTTTATGAGAGAGAAACTACTGCATATTAAATTAGATATGATTAATTTTCTATACCATAGAAAAGGCTTAAAGGGGTACTTCACTGCTCAATGTTTGGAACAAACTGTTCCGAACACTGGAGCTGGCGCTGGGAGTTCGTGCCGTCAGTTTGTTCCAAACGCTGAGCAGCGGAATACCCCTTTAAGCCTTTGGTATGTATGTAGCCTCAAAGAAGCACTCATTGTTTGTTTGTTTTTTGCCCATATCATGCACACCATCACTAGTCCTACAGGGCCATCTGTTCTATTGCAGCACAGCTGCGTTCATGCATTTAATTACTGTAACCAGGTGTGATCACCACTCTGACTCACAGAAAATCCCAGTGTGCATTACAGGATGCCATCATCACCTATTAGATTGTTCCTGATATAACATATTGCTTATTGTCCTTACTGGAGGTGTATCCAAGCAAAGGCTTTTGGTTGGGGTTTTCAGACTTAAATGGGCAGTTACAAATACTTTTTATATGTTGTACATCTTGGCAAAACATTAACCTTTCTAATATTCTTCATAAGAAAAGTTATTTCCTTTTTATAGAAAGTATGGTTTATAAAATCATGGCTTTGGTCAAGCTGAAGCACAAGCATTGACAAAGTCCAGTAAGTGAGGGTGGGCTATCACTCCACTGTGCTCTCTCCTGTCTGATAGTTTTACTCTCTTCTGTCCTATCTGGAGTTATAGTTCACCATAACTTACTGGACTTTGTCCATGCCTGTGCTTCAGCTTGGACAAAGCCATGATTTCTATAAAAAGGAAATAACATTTTCTCATGAAGTATATTAGGTCAATGTTTTGCCAAGATGTACAACATATAAAATGTTTTTGAATCTGACAGTGTCCATTTAAAGTGTACCTGTCAGGAGATAAAATAAAATGATTCTTGTTAATAAAATGATTCTCTTGTTAATATTGCTTACACTGCGTGCAGTTGACTGAGAATGAGGGGGTGTTCCCTTGCTTGTTCTCACATCTCATGGGAAATCTTCCACCCTCACTCCTCAGAGATGACAACTGGCTGTGCTGTGCATTAAGGTTCTATGGCACGCCTCCGGCTCACAGAGCAGGCTGATTGACAAGCCAGGAGCCTGCACAGAGCCCTGCTTGTCCCTCCCATACTTCCTGAATATTGTCTCAGCACAGAGATACACAGACAATAACTGCAGGGACAAGACAGTGTTCTGGACATTGGAAGGACCCCTAGTGGTAAGAAGTATTGAGTACTATTTCACCCAAAAATATACAAATATTTTAATCATTGAATATTACAAATACATATACTGTAATGTTATTATCTACATTATATAAAACATTTTTGCAAATTACAGTGCCCATTTATTGCTTGCTGGGGCCCTGTAAAGATGAAAGACATTAGGTTCATTAACAGCAGGACAATATCTGTGATGTGGGACAAACCAAGTAACCTGGGTTAACATCACTTTTGCACTGCAGGTATATGTTGGGATACTCAAACCCACAGCACGGCCATTACAATTTCCAACTATGATTGTTTTATCAGTCGGACACAAAAACAACATTTACACCACAATACGTTAAAATATTTTTATGATGATATATTTACATACTAGTAGCATACTACCCAAATTAATATGGTCTGGGGGCATATGTTATATAAATATAGATACAGTCATAATATTTAGCAATTGTTTTGTGCTAAATGGGTATACAATTATACATTCTGGCATTAAAATGGTTAAGCGGCCGAACACTGTCAACACAAAAAAACTATACTGGTGGGTCTATTCCTACCACTCCCTATTTATTTAAGTATATGAATAGGATGTGTAGGTTAAACAGCAGCTTTTATCGTAGGCTGATTCTAATAGCTATTCAGTGTATTGTTAAACAAATCCTTATCTGCACCATGCACATTTATGATGTAACAATGAGCATCCGTTCTCTACACAAACACAGATAACAGCCTGAACCTGAACAGGCCTCAGATAGAAGACTTTTATTGCGCCATCTCATTAATTCACTGCCGCCTATTTCTCTGTGTGTAGGTCATCATTATACAATCACTTATTGTGCATATATAGTCAGCATACTTTTACAGCAGCCTGTTCATTACTGATGTGCAGATTAGCCAGATCCATAGCACTGAGCCATTGTGCAGAGTTTTGGATTGAATTAGGATGTTCTTACCCTGGGGTTGTATTGCTAGTCTGGTCCTGTTGAGTGCACAGGATCCTTCCATGTCTGCTATGAAAATGTGTCTGTTGATCCTTCTATGAATGGTAAAAATTCCTTATTGCCCACACCCCAATGACTTCATTCCTGCTGTCTGAGACGTGCACAGTCTAATATGGTGCATGCAGAACAAGGATTAACTAGAATATAAGTAGTTTGATGCTACACTAATTCCTGGTGTCATTTAATCCTCTGTGGTTACTGATTTCATATATTTTAAATATTTACTATAACAAATCAGTATTATATGGTATATGGCCTAAAATTGTCTGCACATGCGCATATGTAAAAAAATTGTGTACGATTAAAAGGATAAAATCATTTAGTGATATGATTAAATACAATTTACATAGACAGTAATGTAAAATAAATGATTTATCCGTTTTTTAATCAGGACAAATAAAACCACAATTTTCTACCTGACTAAAATCAGCAAGAAAGTAAACAGACCTTTCAATAGAAGTCAATGGATATGTCAATATATACAGTTCTATACAACTTTCAAGGATATAATTGTATGAATATGTGATGTGAATGCAGGCCAACAAAATTTTCAGAGAACCAAAAGGCAAAATACTGAGGGATTTTTGTATTAATTGTACATTGGAGAAATTTGATGGTCAGCAGGCATTGTGTAGAAGAAACCAGTCCCTTTATTATTAAAACTTGCCCAAAATGCATTTTTCTTTCACAAAGTGGTCAGAAAAATTCAACAGGTACTGTAGGGTGTTTGTATAATAACTATTCTGTTAATGGTTTGTGTAAACTCATTTGGAGCACAATATGCAACTTTGTATCAAGACAAGTAAATCTGGTGAAAAACAAACAAAATCCAAATAGAGAAAGAACCTACAACAATAGTAAATCTAGGCCCATTATCTCCACTTACTCTTGGACTTGATTTCTACTCCAGATGCTAATTGAGTGTAAATCACAACCCAACTTAGTCCATACACCCCAGATACATGCTACCATGCTACCACACTTAGCAAATATAGGCAGTAAGTCCCCAACACACACAGAAAAACACAAATGGATTAAAAGCTTAAACAAAAAAGTTGCAGTACTTACAAAATGTACAAAAAACAACTAAATAAAAAAGGGATATACAAGCAAGGAAAACTGTAATAAAAGCAAAAATAAATAACAAACTTATAATATCTGTAATTTGTTCTGCTTCCTTCTAGATTTGCCCAACAGTTCATTGGGTTGTTTCTCACTGGACAATGAGGTGGCAAGGCCCAGTTACACAATCTAGGACTCCCCATTCCCAATAATCGGCTAGTGTAAAATGGCCAGCAATCAGCCAATAAACAAGCTTGTTTAAAAGCTGATTGCATTTTTGTGCAGCCAATAAAATCATTGTTTTCGCCTTCCATCACCCTCTGTAAACTAAATTTGCAGCTGATAATGAAAATTTTAAAGGGTTGCATGTAAGATCCAGTGATTGTTGATTGATCAAGCATTATGTAGCAACCCAGTGCCATTCTCTGAGAACAGTACTTATTATCTGCAGCCCATCGGCCCGTGTAGAAGGACCCTTAGGAGGGATATTCAGTTTGAATAGCTAGCTGTCTCTCTGCTTTTCCTTTAAAGCTGCACAATCAAGGACCAAAGTGTCAAATGTGACACTCTACTTCTATAAGCTTCTGGTCTCCTCCATAAACTGAAAGGAACTTACTGGTTTTAACTTTTTTCCCACTTCGCTACCAGCATTCTGATATAGCCTGTTTGCACTGCTTGGTGTCGGTGTCAGCACAAGGAATTGCCCACTCAGTTATTCCTGTCTGACATGGTAAACTGCTTCAGCCAGTGATTGGCTGAGTGGGTAATTATTTAGCCCTGCACATCGGGAATCCATTAGAACAGCAGTGGTGGGGAAGGTGTATAGGGTTTTTTTTTTTTTTTTACACCAGCCTGAGCATAACTATTTGTAAAAAAAAAAAAAAAAACCTCAACTATTGTTTGAACAGTAACATGTAGACAGGTTGACTTTTTATAACAGTTAGCATTGGGACTGCCTACTATAAGAGGAAAAAGGGTATGGGCAGTTTGCACAACTGTCATTCCAACATCTCCCAGTCCCTACTCCTTACCATCCTGGTTTCAGAGACATGTTGTCAACCCCACAGAAACTGCCAGTGGTAACCGCTGCAGCCAATGATTGGCTAAATGGGAAGTTTATGAGTTACATTTTTGCTTGGAGTGCATGGGTGTGCATGAGCCATTACTGGGTTACAGCTGTTGGTTGTGCTTGGTTGTTCAATTAGTTTCCTCCCTGGCAGATGTGTGATGCTTTGCATGTCTTGTCACAGAAAATGTGCATGGATACAATGAGGGGAACTATAGAGAAACACTCTCAAATATCTCCTTCTGATAAACCTATTGTGACTCAATCGTGGACAAATCGTGGCTTAACACTGTAGACCAGCTTACTTCCACTCAGGACTTATAACTTGGGCTTCACTTTGCCACTGAACTCAACATTTTCTAGCATTTGCTTATTGTTAAATTTACAGTGCATAATCTTACAAATCTCTTTTTCCAGCACCTGGCAGATTTTCTTTGGCAAATGTAAATAATGGTACACAAAATTATTTATTTCCTTCATGCTGAATTTATATGAAAATATGAATAATGGGTTACCACCCAGCTAGACAATATCAGATTGTAGTATGCCTTGGTTATATGACAGCTTATGTAGTGTAATAAATGGGCATTGTCTGTCTAAAACACTGCCCACCTATGACAGTATAGCTTGTAACATATATTTCTTAAATATTGTGAATAATAAAATGATTTGTACATTTTTAATGTTATAAATACTCAAGAAAAAGATTGTCTGTGACCTGACAACTTCTGACTGCTTACAATTCCTGATGGACAGAAGAATTTTCTTGGCTACATATGTCACACATCACATTGTTATATATAAAACATTTGCTAGTAAATATTTAGCTGTTTCTCTAGTGGACTGCGATGTCCATCTTCATGTTTCGTTATTTCTGTTCCTCATACTCCCATATTAAAATATTTACATAGTGAACTCAATCTGTAGTCATATACAATGGCAAACCTTTTCAGTGTTTCAGTGTTCAAATGTGAATAAGTTGTTTATGTTTAATTCTTTAATGTAATTTAATCCTTTAATTTTTTAAAGATTTGCCATCAAACTATTAGAAGATTTAGTTTTCTTTGTGGTGGATGTTCCAAATAATGGTCAAAATGTGTTGGAGATAGTGATTTCCAAGCCAAACAGAGAGCGCCAAAAGCTTATGAGGGAGCAGAACATACTTAAACAGGTATGATATGTAAATGTTATTTATTTGCCCCATAATATTGTGCCATTTCATTCACGTTACATGACTTCTGGTGTCTCAGATATTTTATTTCTGTAGGATTTTATTTTGCTTATTTGGGTTAATCTGTTTTCTGCTGCTGTTTGTTGTGTTCTCTTTCATGGCTTTTTCTGTGAAACTATTTTAAGCCCCTTATTATTTAATATTTTTCTTCCATTTTTGTAATGCTTGGTCTCACTTTCTTTTATGTGTGTGTTTTGTAGGTATTTGGAATTCTTAAAGCACCATTCAAAGACAAAGGTGGCGAGGGTCCTCTACTTAGACTTGAAGAACTCTCTGATCAAAAAAATGCCCCATACCAATATATGTTCCGGCTTTGCTATCGAGTCCTCCGCCACTCTCAAGACGATTATCGAAAGAACCAGGTATTCTAGCTGGCTGTCTTTTTTAAACATCCTCCTCCTGAGTCCAACTATCCAGCTACTGGAAAGTGATCTGGACAGAATTACTGGGAAAGATGACACCAGTATGTAGCAGTATATACAATAGCAGCTGAGCGTCCCCTCCCTGTAAAATGACCTCTACACAGGTCACAGAGCATGATTACAGATATCCCCCATGCAAAGAATAGGGACTGGAGATGTTTATTGTGTCAATATCCATGGGGCTTGCTGTAAACCATATCTCTAAATGCTGTTAAAAACAGGCCAGGCAAGATGGCTGCCCCCATAATAATGTACTGAAAATAAGAAAGAAAAAAAAAAACTACAATGAAGAAAAATAAAAACTGATTGGAAAAAAGGAACATGTTTCAGTATTTGGCTCTAATCAGTAAAGAAAGAAAAATTAGGCGACACATTCACTTTAGAAACTAAAAAATTAAATAAAAAATTATATTGAATGAACCACAAATCATCCCATACTGAATTTCACATTACGGTAATTTTTAATATATTTTTGAACATTTATTAAATCCTGTCTTCTCTTACTCTAGGAGCACATAGCCAAGCAATTTGGGGTCATGCAGTCTCAGATTGGATACGACATTCTGGCTGAAGACACAATTACTGCACTGCTACATAACAATCGAAAACTTTTGGAAAAACACATCACTAAAACCGAGGTTGAGACTTTTGTCAGCTTGGTTAGGAAAAACCATGAGCCACGGTAAGTTCAATTTGCTCAATAGAATAACATGCTCACTCTTATTTGGTAAATCATTTAGTACAACTACCTCCTTATTCACATAGTACATGGAAGAAGCAGGAAACCTTAGAGAAGTATGGATCTTTAGATCTATTGACCTTTGTTAATTGGGAAGGTCTTGAGATCTACTTAATACTGAGATGTGACAGAACTATGGTAGGGATATTATGTAAGTTGTTAGGGATATTGATGAGGAGTTAAAAGCCACTGTCCCAGGATATATTCCTGGTACATTAAAGGGAATGTGTCATGTTATAAAGGCAATCTAATTTCCTTTGGACCTATGCACCAGTGAGCAGAGATTAGTAGAGATTTCTACCATATTACACAGCAGCCCTTAATCCCTGCCCCTAATCTTGGTTACAGATTTATGCCACCAATTGCCATGCAATGCAATGTCTCCAGCATGTCCTAGCTCAGTAAAGCCACTTATAGTACTCCTCAAACAATACTCCTAAGAGTATGTTCACATAGAGGTATACACGTGGAATTGAAGAGGAATTATTTTGGTCAGTAAAACCTTGATTTTTGGAAAGTCATAACGTCAGGAAAAAAATCCTTTTGACTTCAGTGGGCTTCTAGCTGCGGATTCCACCTTAAAAATGAACATGTTCAATCCTCAGCAGAATAGAATTCAGCTTCGAAATTCCGCTAGCAGAAATATCTCAGTGTTAATAGGACAGCAGAAAGTTCCTTAAAGTCAATGGATTTATTGAAGCGGAATAAGCGAACAGAATTACTCGAGTAAATTGCTCTCTAATTCATCAGTGTGAACATACCTTTAGGCAGACTAGGCATTGAAAATGCCAGCCCACTGCAAAAATCTGTGGCCACTTCCTGTCAACCTGTGATATCGCCATCCGCTGGTATAGCGTTTTAAATTTAGTCATATTGAACCACAGTTTTAGCGTTTTGGCAACTTCTAATTTTAGTTATTTTTCATATTTTTTTGTAATCTACACATAGAGGATTGCAATTTTAATATGTCTATTTTTTTTCTAGGTTTCTGGATTATCTTTCAGACTTGTGTGTATCAAATCATATTGCCATCCCCGTAACTCAAGAGCTTATCTGTAAATGCGTTTTAGATCCCAAAAACAGTGATATCCTCACAAAGACAGAGTAAGTGCTTGCTTCAGTGAAATGAAGAGTTCTTAAAGTAATGAAAACCTTTTTTTTTTTTTCTTGTTTGCTTCATATTCTGTCTGGAATATATGTATAAGATGAGTAGGTTCTCTCCCCCCTCCAGTGGGTTAAAGGTAGCTTTTCACAAATATCATGCTGCCTGAACCATGGGCAACTTGAAACACAGACAGCCTATCTTATCACAATGATTTATTGTTGACTCTGTATGGCCACAGCATGAAATCCACAGCATCTGTTCTTTGGCATCAAATCTCTATAAAATCTTCATAAAATCATCAGCGAATTAATGTCCCCTTAGAAAAATACATTGCTGTTTTATTGGCTGTAAATGAAAAAAGGACATGACACCGAATTTTCCACCTGCAAAAATAATGGGGGTAAAATAAAACATGTGTGCACTAACAGCTGTTTTACAATAGGGTTCAATTTAAATAAATAATACAAAAATTAGAAATTTTTTAAGTCATAAATAGATTGTTTTATAGGTGTTGTACGGTTTCTAAAGATGGCCAATTTTTGGAGCCAGTAAAGGAGTAGTCCAGTCCTGAAAAACTTATAAGTTTCAGATCGCAGGGGGTCCGACTGCTGGTGCCCCCCGCGATCTCCTGAACGGGGCCCCGCCGACTGCCCACGGGAAGGGGGCGTGTTGACCACCATATGAAGCGGCGGCTAACACGCCCCCTCAATACAATCTCCAGTTCTGCCATAGAGTGGTATTGAGGGGGCGTGTCAGCCGCCACTTCGTGCGGTGGTCAACACGCCACCTTCCCGTGGGCTGTTGGGGACCCGTACTGATCACATATCTCCACTATGTCCCCTTATGTCTCATGATTGGGTGGGGCCCCAGAGGTTGGACCCTCACACATTATAAAGTGATGGCATATTTTGGCAATATGCTATAAATTTATGAGATGGAGAAATCCCTTACCATCCCTAACCATCCCCACCAGTCTAGGTTTGGCCATACTCATTAGATAATTGCTAGCCATATAGCTGTCTCTCACCCCCCCCCCCCCCCCCTCCCACCCCCCAAACAGATGCACACTGAGCTGAGACGTGCATGTATTGGTTTTTAGTTGTGTATAAGCCACTACCAAATTCCCCTTCTGGTGGCTTATCTCCCTTGAGAGCCAAAGGGCCAAGTATGTTGAAATCCGTCACAGCTAACCCTTCACTCTCCCAAAATACAGTTGCAATAAAAAGTATGTGACCCCTTTGGAATTATATGGATTTCTTCACAAATTGGTCATAAAATGTGATTTGATCTTCATCTAAGTCACAACAATAGACAATCACAGTCTACTTAAACTAATGACACACAAATAATTAAATCTTACCATGTTTTATTGAAAACACCATGTAAGCATTCACAGTGCAGGTGGAAAAAGTATGTGAACCCTTGGATTTAATAACTGGTTGAACCTCCTTTGGCAGCAGAACTTCAACCAAACATTACCTGTAGTTGCAGTTCAGACATGTGCAACGTTCAGGAGTAATTCTAGTTTCAGTTCAGCAATATTCTTGGGATGTCTGGTGTGAATCGCTTTCTTGAGGTCATGCTACAGCATCTCAATCGGGTTGAGGTCAGGACTCTGACTGGGCCAATCCAGAAGGCGTATTTTCTTCTGTTTAAGCCATTCTGTTGTTGATTTACTTCTATGCTTTGGGTCGTTGTCCTGTTGCAAGACCCATCTTTTGTTGAGCTTCAGCTGGTGGACAGATGAACTTAAGTTCTCCTGCAAAAAGTTTTGATACATTTGGGAATTAATTTTTCCTTCGATGATAGCAATCTCTCCAGGCCCTGATGCAGCAAAGCAGCCCCAAACCATGATACCCCCACCACCATACTTCACAGTTGGGATGAGGTTTTGATGTTGGTGTGCTGTGCCTCTTTTTCTACACACATAGGGGGAGATTTATAAGTGTTATCCTATAGTTATAAATAGATTTTTAACCAATGTCACTCTGAAATGCACTTTTTTTTTTTTTTTGGAAGGCTGAGACCAGTGAAAGAAATGTCCCAGTCCCCAGAATATATGAGCATTGAGTACTGTGAAGAGGAAGTCTGGCTCGTCTGGTTAGACAAGAACAACGATACCCATGAGAAGAGCATCCGACAGTTATCACAGGAAGCCAGGGCTGGAAATGTACATGATGAGAATGTGCTGACATATTATCGGTAAGCTTGACTTTATTGTACAGCTAGAAAAGGCTTTGGGATTTCTTACAGGACTCCTTGTGTACAAATGTTTTGCCATCTTTGTTCTACGATTTCTTTTCTATGCAGCTTACACACCTGCTATGTATATATTTATGTGGGCTTTTTGAGCTGATGATGTTCTCTTTTTTTGCATTTATTCAACAGTTACCAGTTGAAACTTTTTGCAAGAATGTGCCTAGACCGTCAGTACCTGGCTATCCATGAAATCTCCAAGCAACTGAGTGTTGACCTGATATTCCTTTGCATGGCTGATGAGATGCTTCCTTATGAGATCAGAGCTTCTTTCTGTCATCTTATGCTGCATGTCCATGTTGACAGAGACCCACAAGAACTGGTGACACCAGTAAAGTATGCCCGTTTGTGGACTGAAATTCCTACCAGCATCACTATAAAGGAGTAAGGAAATAATATTTTACTTGGTAACTGTTATACAAATTTAACCACTTGGGGACGCAGGGCGTACATGTACGACCTGCATCCCCAGTCCTGTATAGTGATCTTTAAACTGTGGCTCTCTAGATCTTGCAAAACTACAACTCCCAGCATGCCCAGACAGCTGTTTGGGCATGCTGGGATTTGTAGTTTTGCAAGATTTGGAGGGCTACAGTTTGGAGATCACTGTACAGTGATCTTTAAACTGTGTCCCTCTAGATCTTGCAAAACTACAACTCCCAGCATGCCCAGACAGCTGTTTTGGCATGCTAGGATTTGTAGTTTTGCAAGATTTGGAGGGCTACAGTTTGGAGATCACTGTACAGTGATCTCTAAATCGTGGCCTTCTAAATCTTGCAAAACTACAACTCCCAGCATACGGCTGTCTCGGCATGCTGGGAGTTGTAGTTGCGTGCCTCCAGCTGTGTCATAACTACATCTCCCAGCATGCCCTTCGGCGATCAGTACAGGCTGGGATGCCGGGAGTTGAAGTTTTGCAATAGCTGGAGGCACACTGGTTGGAAAATACTGAGTTAGGTAACAGAACCTAACTCAAAGTTTTCCAACCAGTATGCCTCCAGGTGTTGCAAAACTACAACTCCCAGCATGCACAGTTTGTCAGTGCATGCTGGGAGTTGTAGTTTTGCATGCTGGGAGTTGTAGTTTTGCAACACCCGGAGGTTTGCCCCCCCCCCCCCCCCCCCACCCCATACGAATGTACAGGGTACATCCACACGGGTGGGGTTTTACAGTGAGTTTCCTGCTTCAAGTTTCAGCTGCGGCAAATTTTCCGCCGCAGCTCAAACTCCTAGCGGGAGACTCACTGTGAACCCCGCCCGTGTGAATGTACGCTAAAAACACTACACTACACTGCACAAAATAAAGGGTAAAACACGTACACTGCCCCCCCCACCCCACCCCACCCCAAAAAAAAAAAAAAACTCCCAGCATTTCCGGACAGCCACTGACTGTCCAGGCATGCTGGGAGTTTAGCAACAGCTGGAGGCACGGTTTGTCAGTGCATGCTGGGAGTTATAGTTTTGCAACAGCTGGAGGCACACAGGTAGGGAAACACTGAGTTAGGAAACAGACAATGTTTCCCAACCAGTGCGCCTCCAGTTGTTGCAAAACTACAACTCCTGGCATGCCCAGGCAGGGACCAACCACAATGATCGCTGATCAGGACCATCCACAGATGGTCCTGGGGGGGCTTGCAGAAGTTGTCCCCAGCTGATAACAGCGGGACTTCTGCCAGTTAACCCGTGCGATGCCGCGCATCACCGGGTTAACTGCATGACATATATAAATGTCATGATGCGCGAACTATCTGCACATCATGACATTTATATATGTCATTCTGCGGGAACGGGTTAAATTGGGGGGCAACTGATGTAATGCGGATTGCAGCAGATCTCCAAAATGATCTGCTGCGATCAGCATTTAAATTAAAAAGCCAGTGGTACATGCGGCTACATCGCGCTGCCACCGGCTTCTATATAGACTGTCATGATTCATAATCCCTGCCGGGAGAGGGGAGCTCTGATTGGAGAATAGCTATTGACCAATCAGAGCTCCCCTCTCCCGGCGGGGATTATGAATTATGACAGTGTATATAGAAGTCGTGTCTGCGCAGTGAAGCCGCATGTACCGCCGACTTTTACAGTTAATAAATTCGGATCGCAGCGGGTCTCTGGATAATGACCTGCTGCGATCTGCACCTCTGCCCATGATGGGAGTTATAGTCCAGGGGCTGAGTCTGTCCATGATGGGAGTTGCAGTCCTTACTGTGTGAAAATACACACTTTGGTATGTGTCCTCCGAGGTGGTGTATATTTGCGCAAAAAAAATTAGACCTGCGTTCTTTTTGTGCGTCCAAAAAAAAACCTGCAGTAAGTAAATCGATGTCTACGGGAAAAATGGCTCTACGGTACACTTTTTAGAAAAAGTTTCACAAAAAAAGACGCACAAAAAGAACGCAGAAAATATCATTGCGCAAGATTTTGCGCAAGAAAATACACTTAAAATTACTCTATATAGATTGATGACTCCCCCCCCATTGTATTTTTGAATCAATATTTAATTTCTTACAAGCAGAAAGTTTCAAACTTACAAAAATGCTACATTTTCAAAATTTTTATGAAATTTGGGGATATTTCACCAAGAAAGGATGCAAGTAACAACAAAAATTTACCACTATGTTAAAGTAGAATATGTCACGAAAAAACTATCTCGGAATCAGAATAAAAGGTAAAAGCATCTCAGAGTTATTAATGCTTAAAGTGACAGTGGTCAAATGTCCTTAAGGTGAAAATGGTGTATGGATGTCACTGAAAAGCCGCTCTCACTTGGCACCACTCTTATGAGCCAAAGAGGTTAATGGGGGAGGCAAAGTTGCCCAGTTGCCCATAGCAACCAATCAGCTTGCTTCTTATAATTTTTCACAGGCCTTAAGAAGCAAGCTGATTGGTTGATTGGTTGCTATGGGCAACTGGGCAACTTTACCTCTGCACAGGTTTTGATAAATCTCCCCCTATGTGTTTAGCAATTTATGTTTAGTATTGCCGTAACATGTTAAATTGAATTAAGAACGTACACATCTTAGCTGATTTTTATTTCTAAAATATTGTTCAGTTAGTCTACAGTACTTTATTGTTGGCAAAGATATTATTTAGTATTCCATTGTCTATTTCTTTTATTTAATGAAACACAGCTACGACTCCAATGTAAATGATTCAAGAGATGACAAGAAAAATAAGTTCACTAGCACAATGGAATTTGTGGAAGATTATCTAAACACTGTTGTCAGTGAATCGATGCCATTTGCCAATGAAGAAAAGAACAAGTTAACTTTTGAGGTGATTATATTATTAGCATATTAACTATATAAAAAGAAAAATATTTGTCAAATACTATGTTTCACATGAATATGTATCACTTCTCCATCAACATTAGTATTCCAGATAGACCATTCTCACTGATGCTTTCTGTATTGAAGTGGTTTGTGTATGTGGCTGCTATTTTTTCTGAATATCTTTTTTTGATATGTTTTTGTAGCTTATCCGATGATCCCGCTTCCCACTCCACTGTCATGTTTGTTTACATGTAGTATTTCTGTTATGTGGCTGCGTCCTGTGCTCCTAGACTACATCAATCAGCTTGCATTGTGCTGGTATTGCAGTCACAGACAGATATGCCCTTTCTCTTGGCATGTTCTTCACCCTCCCGCTCCATCTCCCTGTGTCATCCTGCGACCAAGTGTGAGAGTTAGCAGTCAGGCATAATAACATTGCTCAGCTTTGCCAGATTCTGCATTAATGATGCTTTGAACATACCAGAGGCTGGCAGCTGCAGGTCTCTATGCATGAACAGAATGTGTTTTAAAGTCACTGAGCTGCAAGATCACATAAAAGGCTCAGCGATCTCAATGTCTAAGCTTAAAACGTTATTCGTATCTGCAAATGCAAACTAATGACCAAATGAACATAGGTACTGGAAAACACCTTTAAGAATACATACAGTGCATGTTTTATAATTTCTTTTAGCCTGCATCTAATTTATTTTGACATGAATAGGATCAGACATTACAGAGCAACCAAATGTTCAACAATTCAAAGGGTGTGAGGGCCGATTATAATCTATGAGAAAATAGGGTTATACAAAAGGGAAAAGTTATAGAGAGTAAAGAGGTATGAGCTAGTCACCCAGCCATTGTTTGTATGTACAGATGAAAAATGTGTGGTGAGCCACGGGGTGTGAGGTGTAAGGGGCAGATGGTGTTGCCCGGGGGTAGATGGTATTAACCCCTTCATGTTCGTGATGCCAGGGCGTGGTTTGCCTATGTAACCACCCGAAGGTAGTACCGCTAGTCCTAGGTTAGGCAGGGGCAATAAACAGTCCAAGGCCAGGTTAAGGGTAAGGGTAGCTTTTAGTGAGGTTAGACAGGTGTTACAGTCTATACAGTTCAGCCAGTATCCCAGAGAGGTGCTCAGTGACACAGAGAGACCTCACAGACTTTCTGGGACTTGCAGTAGGTAGACTGACTATAATGCAGGCCACGGTGACTAGAGAGTAGACTTGGCTTGACTGACTTGATGACTGACAATTAGATGACTTTAGCTTACTTGCAATTGACAGGGGGCTGCAGACTTTAGACTTGAGGCCTCCAATGGCTTGACACAGGAACTGGGACAGGTGTCTGGGCTTGACCTCAGCAGGAAGAGAATCACAAGAGAAGAGATTGCAGCTCCTCCCTATCTTATATAGGGGGGCTGTGCAAGGAGCCCATAGGTTACTTGGGAGGTCACCTGGTCACTTGTGTTCCCTGGGTAACAATACAATCATGTGGTACAAGTATAATCATGTGACAAACAATCAAGGTCCTCTACTCTTTATGTGAAAACTTTTATACACAGGGGGAGATGCAGGAGAGGCTTGGGGACAGACAGGTACTCAACCTGACGGGACTGTAGGACCATATGGGACAAAATCCCGTACTGGGACACCACAAATGCATAACGTGTGAAATATACTTTAAAATTAAGGCATTGAGGCCTTGCAGAATAATGTGGAAGGGTGGTAAACATTGAAGATTTAGATGAAGGAACATGATAGACCTGCCTAGAAAGATGTGTTTTTAGGAAACAAAGTACATGTTGGGAATAAACCTTATTGTTTGGGGTAGTATACTGCATGAAAAAAGTCTTTGAGGCAGGAGTGGGAGGTTCAGATTATGGAGAATGTTAGTCTTAGGGCCATTTTACACAGTCTAACCTGTGCAGGAAACCAGTACCTCACAAAAGATAGGAACAGTCATGAACACTCATCTGCACGATAATGGGCCAGTGTAAAAGGGCCTTTCGATTATTGGAAAAATGCAGGGATTATGTAAAAAAATTTCAGGTAAAAGGCCTATGATTAAAAAGAGAGTAAAAGTCAGAGCTGAAAAAAGCATATCCCCAAGACAGCGGTCATGCTGCCAAGGAGTTAACATAGTAACAGACACTCCAATGGAGATATCAACTTAGTAGATGGTAAAATATGTTGTTATTATTATTTTTTTTTTTAAAGGAGGACTCAATGTTAGAAACAGCGGACAGTCATTAAATTATTACTTATTATTATTAATTATTACTTTATAGCTGAAATATTGAAATAATCACAATTGCTTTGTGTGTAAATGTAAAAGTCTATAGCTGATTAAGTGACTTTATTTTTATAGGTGGTCAGTCTTGCGCGTCATTTGATCTATTTTGGATTCTACAGCTTTAGCGAACTTTTGAGGCTGACAAGGACACTACTAGGAATTATAGACTGTGTGCAAAATCCACAGGAAATAGTGCCACATCCTGTATTCAGTGAAGATTCAACAGGTATGCAACACATCAGCAGTTTTGGGATATATCCAAATGGAATGGTAGTCATAGTATAGTAAACTTTAACAATCTACATCTTCCACTTGACAAAGCCTTCTAAAATTTTACGTTTTAGATTCCTCCCACATATCATGTGGGACAAAACATTAATTGAGCTTGATTATCTGTGCACATTATGGTATACATGTAATTATTAGGTATTTGGCAATAAAAATTTTCCATATTTTCTATGTAATAAACATGTCTGCCAGTTTTACCTTACAAGACTGCCATTTGGAAAAAATGTAAATGTCAGTCACAGTACTAAGACTTTCTGAGGGTTATAATCCTGTGAATTGTTAGACAGTGCGCTTCACTGCCTGGCTGCTAAATCCGACTCATTAATTTTATTATAGTCTATGGGGAATAAATGAAGTGAGACACACTTCACCTGGTTGTAACTCGGAATTGCATCATATCTCAGGACTAAGACCAGGTGCTATCGAAACTTTTGACATGTCTGCTCAAATTGCAAATGACAGTGACAATTAAAGGGGTATTCCAGGAAAAAACTTTTTTTTTTTTATCAACTGGCTCCAGAAAGTTAAACAGATTTGTAAATTACCAGTAATAAAGAAAAGGGGGTCTGGAAACTCACAGTAAGACGCTAGCTGCTAATCGACACGAGGTGCATGTGCACGAAATCAACCGGTTAATCGCCTCCTGAGCTTCCCTCACTTTCTCCTGCCTCATGGACGGACCTCGTGTCGATTAGCAGCTAGCGTCTTAATGTGAGTTGCCGGACCCCCTTTTCTTTATTACTGGTATTTTTTGAATTGCATTTATTCTGTCCAGGCACCACTGTTACGCAGGACATTTTTCATGTATACGGACTACCACTATATACTTTCTTGGATACTTGTGGGACCTCTTATAGTTCTATTCATTGCATTTTCTTATAGACCGTTAGGTGCCATAGCCACCATCTTTTTCTACTTTATATTATTAGATTTGTAAATTACTTCTATTAAAAAATCTTAATCCTTTCAATAATTATCAGCTGCTGAAGTTGAGTTGTTGTTTTCTGTCTGGCAACAGTGCTCTCTGCTGACATCTCTGCTTGTCTCGGGAACTGCACAGAGTAGATGTTTGCTATGGGGATTTGCTTTTAAACTGGGCGGTTCCCGAGACACGTGTCATCAGAGAGCACTTAGACAGAAAAGAACAAATCAATTTCATCCGCTCGTAAGTACTGAAAGGATTAAGATTTTTTTAATAGAAGTAATTTACAAATCTGTTTAACTTTCTGGAGCCAGTTGATAAATAAAAAAAAGGTTTTTCCTGGATAACCCCTTTAAAAGTTTCAAATGATGATACTTGAGATATTGGCATAAAAATAGTTTGCCATAATTTAGCTGGCAATTGTATACCATGGATGCATAAAATCATAAAAATGGACAACATGATACTACATTTTAGTAAGAGAAGTTAGCACAATTTGTTAACTGTGAATACTTCTGTTGTTTGTATACATTATAATTTATTTTTATTTTTATGGTACAAAGTAATGGTAGCACCATGTAATAGCGTAGTATCTATAATAGTGTATTATCTATTAACAATCGATGTTACATATTGATTGTGGGGGTTTTCACATCTCATAAAGTGACAGACTATCACAAAAAATATACCATTACTTCAGTTCACTGCACATCTGGGTAGCCAGGAGTGCTGTTGTGCATGGAGAAACTCAGAAGGGGATAAGCACAACATGTTTTCTCTCGGCTTCTTCCTGCACAACAGAAATCTGGCCCCCTAAAGGGGTTATCCAGCTATTAAAAATGTATCGCTTATGTCCAGAACGGGGCCTGATTCTTCCTGCTTTGCTAATCCCCGTCTGAGACGTACTTGTCTCAGCATTGATGGCCTGCTTAGCCAATCCGCAATGGTGTAATACCTCAGTTGGTTATATGCTGAGCGGACCATCACTGCTGGGGTGAGTATGTCTCAGAAGGTGGGGGCCAAAAGGTTTATCAGGGAGAGTCAGGCTCTGTCCTGTAGCTAGGGGGAAACATTTTTAATAGCTGGATAATCCCTATAACTGTGCAGCAAATTTCAGTCAGTCTCAGTCACTTGAAGAAGGGCACATATTAGTTTCCGGCAAAGCTACATGGCTGGGAGCTGCTATACAGGGGAAAAAATAATGAAAGGAACAGAGGGTTATCACACTGGGGGGTGTCTCAGAGGGTGAACTCCCATCGATCATAAAGTGATGGCATATCCTAGTGAGATACCTTAGGTATCCTTACACTTTCAATAGGTTTCAGCCAAAATCTCTTTCTCCTTATTCCCCCATACACAGAGTATGCATTTGGTTTTTAAGGGGGAAAGCAGAATACGTTTCTGCCAGACACCTCTTGCGGCAGCTTATTTCCAGAGAGAACAAAAGGATCAGGATTCAACATGTCTTATCCTTTTTTTTTCTCCTGACATCATTGGTCTGGGAAGACTTGGACAGCCTCCATATAGATAGTTGCGCAGTCCTGCTGAAATTGGGAGGTTTCAGATTTCTCTCATGTGTATGGGGGCCTTTAAAGGGTATGCCAACCAATCTGCTTAAAAAGTTGAGTAACTTGGTAAATAAAATGGATTACTTATCTTGTAAAGAGTCTAAGTTACAATCTGTGTTATAGCTAAAAGTGGCATTCACAGTTCTTTAAATGGATAGTATCTCCTGTTTTTAAACTAAGCAAAGCCTGATACATATTTTCTTTTCATAGTTTCTTTCTTTTCAAGATTTTATAACTTCATTTTGGATTTTTTTTTCTTGTATATGATTATGGAGCAGCCATCTTGTTAAAAGTGTCGCTGTCCTCTAAAAACAACTTTTGACTTTCATTAGACATTTTGTTCTCTAGTCTGTAGAGCTTGTCTAGTGAAACTGGAAAATGATCGCAGTCAGCTCGGGAATAAAGCTCATAATTGCACACTTCCCCACATCGCACACTAACTTGTTCTAGTTATCATGGGGGTCTCAGCAAGCTTTTCAAATGGCAGGGACACTTTAAGCAGCTGCTTTTAGAAGCATTTAGAGATCTGCTTTATCTACATGGATCTTAGGGACATGTGAACAGGAAATGTTCATTGACTTTCATGGGCGACTTTTCCTGGAATAGTTAGTGACCTCTGAAGAAGTTGGATCTCTGGATCAATCATGTGGCCCTTAACTTCATTGTTGTTGGCCGCATATCCCTCGTGGTCATATTGCAGCCCCTGTTGGCAATCTGCTGCCACTAATGATGGTTTTATTGCCTGCACAAAAGATGCGATCAGGCATGAGTATAATCCAAAAATATGTGCCAAAGTTTTGGCACATTTTTGGTGCAGGGTGGCACATTGAAGTCTCACTTTCTTTGAGCAAAACTATGACCACTCTTTGCTAAGGCCTTAGCCCTTTGGTAAGTGTGGCACATATCTCTATTCTTTTTTGAAATTTTTGGTTTGAAAATTAGTCTAATAACACACATGGCACAAGTGACACCAACATTCTGGCAGAAACCTTTTTATTTATCTCCCCCATTATCTAAGAGCTTGCTCCGGTGACTTGCACTTTGGATAATAATAATAGTGACTCTTTATAATAATTGGTAATCTAATTTAGGAAATTACAATAACTAGCAGATTATCACTGCAGCTTTAGGATACTAGGATGCCATACCTCATATTACTCCAAGATAAGTAGTTTTATTCAACTAATTTACCAAGTTACCAAACTTAGTTAAAATCTACATAGAACTTTAAATGGCATTACAAGATTGGCTTACCCTTTAAACAATGTGTGTAAAATAATAGTAAGGTAGTAGAATTCTTGTAGACCTAAGCAGTCAGTTTCTGGATAGCTTTGATGCTCTTTTACTTTGCCAGAAAAAAATGTGAGGAGATCTATACAAGGAATGGGACAAATCATGTCCACAATGGTGCTCACTCGAAAACCATCTGTGTTCAATTCCTCTTCACTCATGAATTCTGTAGTGGGTCAGGAGGCTCCTAAGAGGAAGACTATTGAGACTGAAAACATTACTGTGATGGAAACCAAGCTGAAGATCCTGGAGATACTTCAGGTTTGTGGGCATTGGTTGCAGGGTTTTACTAACCGATTAATATGCATGCTTTTTTTTTATAACTAAGTCTGTATTAACCTTTTGTGGAGATTGATGATCCATAGGGCAACATAGAGACTGAAATCTGAAAACTTTGAATATGTGTAAGGCCTTGTGCTGTCAGAGGACACTTACCTGGGCTTAGGACAATAAGGCTATATTCACATTGCAGCCGTTCACTTCAGTGGAATTCCTGCAGCAATAATTCTGCTGTGTTAATGGGACAGTGGAATCCCATTGAAGTGTATTGGCTATGAATTCATGCAGAATTTTCATGCGGAATTCCATGCAGAAATTCTGGCGTGTGAACATAGCCTAAAGTTGCCTTAGTACTTCTTGGTGTAATGATCTGTGTGATTCTTTGCAGTTCATCTTGAATGTACGGCTGGATTACAGAATATCTTATCTACTCTCTGTCTTCAAGAAGGAGTTTGTTGAGGTTTTTCCAATGCAAGATAGTGCAGCAGATGGGACAGCACCTGCCTTTGATAATTCAAGTAAACCACATATAAGCCCAGAATATTTTACTAATAATGCATGTTGCTTTTTAATTTAAAGGAGTATTCTGGTTTCAGCAAATAAAGTTATTTTTGTTTTGTATAATGAAAGTTAAGAATTTTTCAGTATACTATATTGTCTGTATTGAAGGGGTTCTCTGGGACTTTTGTATTGATGGCCTATTCTCAGGAATGGCCATCAATGTCAGATTGGCAGGGTGCCCACACCCTGGAATCCCACCATTCAGCTGTTTAGCAGTTGCTCCAGCATATACACAACAAATAAGGTAGACGGCTCCTTTTATTGTGTAGTGGCAGCACCAGATTACTGCAGCACATCTCCTATTAAAGTGAACTGGAGTTGCATAACAGTAACTGGGTGTCCTCACTACACAATGTACAGATCTGAGGCTTTCGGCTCCATATATTGGCCCAGATTTATCAAACTGTCTGAGACAAAAAAAATTGTCTTATTTGCCCATAGCAACCAAGCACACCTCAGATAGATTGATGTATCTGGGCCACTGAGTGTATTGAAAACACCTCTAATTCCGCATCAGGGTTTTACATCACTCTTTGCTAAAACCTTGATTGTGTAATTTCAGTGTATAAACATTTGTACTGGTCGTGTAATGGCTGCATAGTACATTTTATAGCTTTACAGATATTACACCTCTATTTAAAAACAAGAAACAACAAAAATTACAGCCAATTGCACAGATGCATGAATTATATGAACATATAAATTTGGCTGGGCTTGTTTTCCTCTAAAAATGCACAGGGCACAGATTTTCTTATGGTAGCTTCTGCACACAATTTCATGCCTGTCATGTCTCCTCACTATTCTCTGAAGTCTTCTTTCATTGGAAAGAAGGATCAGACAGGTTGGATTTTAGCTTGTCTGACACTGTTTGTCAAGGATTGGAGTGGCATCAGAAGTGTACTGCATGTCACTCTGCATCTCTTCAAATATGTACTCTCGGTTGACTTACGCATGCATGTCTGTAGAGGATTTTATCTACTTAGCTGACAGCTATCATACATCTATGGCAATTTTAAAGCTGTGCCTAACTCATTGGAGGCTGTAAGAAGATACTTGAAAGATAATAATAATAGGTATTATGAACACAGTAGAGGTGTTGATAGTGAAGGTCATAAAGGTTTATAAATGCCAGTGTTATAATGAAGTATTATTATAAATGCCTGTGTAAAAATATTACAACGGTTCTTACTTTTATAGATGCTACTTTAAATGTAGAACGCATTGGAGAACAAGCAGAAGCTATGTTTTGTGTAGGGTAAGAGTAACCTAATTTATAAAGGCTAGTAATCCATGAGTATTATATTCTGCTTTGCGCCTTAACAGAATACTGTTATATTACTGCAGGAAGAATTCAATGTTGGAGGTCGATGATGAAGGTGGCAGAATGTTTCTTCGAGTCCTGATACAATTGACAATGAATGACTATCCAGCTTTAATCTCTGGATCTCTGCAGCTTCTATTCAAACATTTCAGCCAAAGACAGGAAGTGTTGCATACCTTCAAACAGGTATCAGTAACATTAAGCGTAGTGTATGAAAGCAGATAGAAAGTTCATATTGATGGTCTTTATTTATTATTACTATTAGATTAGCAATATTTTTTCTGTCTTTTAGTTTATTTCAAGGATGACCAGATGTTTGCTCAAAGCCACTAATAAAACAGACAAACAATGGGTGGAATTTATCATTAGCTTTGGACGGCTTTTTTAGCGGTAAAAAGCCGCAAAAAGTCGCACATGCATGCTGCGAGACTTTTTTGAGACTTTTTGATGGTCCGCAGATATTATGGAAATGACTGTGTACCATCAATTTTTATCCAGCGTATGCAGTAGTAAGGTAGTAAGAGGTTTATCATAGCGACTTTCTTGTTAAAGTCGCTAAAAAAGTCGCAACCCTATCCTTTTTTGCGCAATTTACCGCCAGCAATGTAGTATACTTAGAAAATACACTGTGCTCCCTCAATTGATTTAACTCTTTGAGGAAACTTTATCCAAGCATTTTTGTCTGTTAGCTTTTTCAAAAACTACCACTCCAAGCATGCTCTTAAAGTTTTGACATGCTCTAAGTTGTAGTTTTGCATCATTTGCCAAGTCACTGTGGAATTTTAATTTTCTCTTTATCTAAATTTATATATAATTATATAAATATAATACAAGTTTCTGGTTTGCCTAACATATCACTCCCATTGAACAAGCCCTATTTATTGAGATCCAACGGTCATACATTCTGCGCCTAAATGTCTAAAAGATTATTTTTAATAATCCCTTTATTCCGCAGGTTTACCGTTGTACATTCTTTCTAATAATATCCATTCACCTTCTATGTACAATGCACTTATGGGACTCCAATTCTGCATTATTCAGTGTACCTGTGCTGCTTTCCCTCTCAGGTTACCACTGGTAACTTTTTATGTCGGCACAGCGCTAACCAGCAGTTTACTGGCACTCTTTAATACATGCACAGCGTTAGCAGATATCTCATACATGAGAAGTGCTGTCATTCCATTAACTTCAGCTGTTACCTACTGATTGGCCGTTCTAAGTCACATGATGGCCACTCCCATAGCAATGCGTCCTTGACTGCATCTCACTCTCACAATACAAAAAATCATATGAAATTCTTTTTCTTTTTAAATATTTTCCAACGTACGTGACAAGAGGAAGTATGTGCCGGATCTTCTGCAGTGACATCATCAGCATTAGAAGGGTCTTCATGACCATTTGAGGGTTAATTTACTGTGACAGGTGGCCCCCGCCATAGACTTGCATTAAGGGGCGGGCCTGATGTCACGAGGGGTGGAGCCATGATGTAACGATGCTCCGGCCCCTGTATTGCCCGTCATTATGCACAGAGCGAACTCGCTCTGTGCAGTAATGATAGCACGGTGCTGCAGTGGCGATCACGGGGGTCCCCAGCAGCGGGACCGTGGCGATCTGACATCTTATCCCCTATCCTTTGGATAGGAAATAAGATATCTAGGGGCGGAGTACCCCTTTAAGGTGAAAAAGGGCTCAGTCCTTAAGGGGTAAAACACAAATAAAACATAGAAAACTAATTTTTTTTTAAACAAAGTACATTAGAAAGATTTTTTATTTACCATAAGGATTGCAATAGCACAAATTAGTTTTAATGAGAGTGCCCATTTAAGTACACCCCAAGTCCATTTTCAAACAGTTTTATGGCGCTTGAATACCCCTTTCATTGTTGTTGTTAACTTTTGGTATTTTATTATTAGCTGTCATTCAGCCACCATAAGCTTTACTTTTTACTTTACTGTGCATTATCTTTTGTTAATTTCTTTCTCAGGTTCAGCTACTTATCTCTGCCCAAGATGTTGATAATTACAAGGTTATAAAATCTGAGCTGGACAGGCTAAGAACTATGGTAGAAAAGTCTGAACTCTGGGTGGACAAAAAAGAAAAATCAGGAGGTAGTAGCTCTTTAGAAGGAGGCAAAAAGGAAAAGAAAGAGGTAATACACTTGTGAACCCAAGAGGAAGATTTATCCCTAAAAAACAGGTTGGGGCTGACCAAGCATCATGGCAACTCGCAATTTGAATAGTTAGCTAAATGTATTAATAATGATGCAGGCACCATATAAAACCTTTATTAAACTTAGCAATGCCTATGACTTATTTTTTGTCATATTCCACAGGAAACAATAGATGTGTATTATTACAGGCTCCTATAATACAAGTTCTATACCAGTTCTTGATGTTTGCATTTGGATTGTGATACAAAGATTAAAGTACCAATTAATCAAAATCTAAAGTTTAAAAAAAAAAAAAAAAAACAACATACATTATAATGTTGTTTACACCTGAAAGCAGATAGAAAGAAGTTAAGTTCACTTAGTCTTTGCATTGCGTATCACACTAAGTGCGTGCCACACTAAGAATGGGAAAAAGAAAGAGGAGAAGAGAACTGTCTGAGGACTTGAGAACCAAAATTGGTTACAAGTCTATCTCCCTTGGCGTGGACAGAAGAGAAAAATTGATGAAAGGTGTCAACGCAGTATAGTCCGGATGGTGGATAAGCAGCCCCAAACAAGTTCCAAAGATATTTAAGCTGTCAGTGTCAGTGCAAACTATCCGTCGACATTTAAATTAAATGAAAGGCAGGAGGACCCCACTGCTGACACAGAGACATAAAAAAGCAAGACTACATTATGTCAAAATGAATTTGAGTAAGCCAAAATCCTTCTGGGAAAATGTCTTGTGGACAGATGAGACCAAGATAGAGCTTTTTGGTAAAGCACATCATTTTACTGTTTACGAAAACGGAATGAGGCCTACAAAGAAAAGAACACAGTACCTACAGTGAAATATGGTGGATGTTTAATGATGTTTTGAGGTTGTTTTGCTGCCTCTGGCACTGGGTGCCTGGAATATGTGCAAGGCATCATGAAATCTGAGGATTACCAACAGAGTTTTTGTCGCACTGTACAGCCCAGTCTCAGAAAGCTGGGTTTGCGTCCGAGATCTTGGGTCTTCCAGCAGGACAATGATCCCAAACATACGTCAAAAAGCACCAAGAAATGGATGGCAACAAAGCGCTGGAGAGTTCTGAAGTGGCCAGCAATGACTCCAGATCTAATGTTTGGTGTGACATTATGTCCAATTTGCTTTTTTTCCTCCTTTTTTTGGTTAAGTTCCAAAACACACAAAGGGAATACACATGTGTATAGCAAAACATGTGTTACTGCAATCCATTTCTGTAAGAAATACTTAATTTTCTTGATAAATTTCAGGGGTGCCAACATTTACGGCAATGACTATATGCATATGTTTTCTGTACAGGCTATCACCATGGTGGCCAAACTATACAATTCAAACTGCAGATTTTCATATTTTTGAAGCTTAAACATGCCCATACAAGTTAATTTAGAGGACACACAGTTTCCTCCTCAGAGCTCCCTATTGCCCCTTCCCTTCTAGATCCCCCCGACAGCATTCTGCAATTTGTTCCTGCACAAATAATGTAAAATAGCAGTAAATCCCATGCATAGCTGGGGAGGGAGGGAGATTTGGGGTGGCTCTTTGATAAGGAATGGAGTGGAGTGATATCCTCCCTCAAACTGTTATCTTCCAATTATAATGAGCACTTTACCCAACTGTATACTGTATTTTACATAGAGCCTACCATATGACCTTTAAATTACATACATTTTGTTTTAACTATCCAAATAAATGTCTCAAATATCTACGCTCCTCAGAACATTTCTTTCGCCTGATTTGGTAGTGTAATATTCTTGATTCCTGGGAGCAAGTTCTTAAATCCCTTAATGATGAAATGAAACAAAGGACAGACAGCGCTCCATAGTGTATTAACCAAGAGATGCACTGGGGGGGGGGGGGGGTAAGACAAAATGCACGCTCCACATAGTGCAACAATGGTTTAGAGTGGAATGATAATGAATGACTGCAGCCCTTCCACGTTCGATAAAATGTATTTTCAAGAAGAAGCCTCCAAAATTCGATGGGATAGCAAGGTGCTGACACAGTGGTAGAAAGGGAACTGATGTTTTAATCACCCATGATGCAACGCGTTTCACAGTACAACTGCTTCATCAGGCATCAATGCCTGATGAAGCAGTTGTACTGTGAAACACGTTGCATCATGGGTGATTAAATCGTCAGTTCCCTTTCTACCACTGTGTCAGCCGCCTTGCTATCCCGTCAAATTTTGGAGGCTTCTTCTTAAGAATTAATGATGAAATGGGCACTGCTTTTCCTCATCCGCTATGCATTATGACTAGAGCCTCACTATTTGCTTTTATTTGCATTGCCATAGTTTTGATGTTTTACCTTCCTGTTTCCTCCTAGCAGAGTACATTTAGTGAATTTTTTTTGCCCTTGTACTATTTTGACTTTGTAAGCTACTGTACATTTTTCTGATCTGTGGGTTAAATAGCTGTTTTTCCCTTATTGTTTTTATTTTCATTGCATTTTGTGTAAAAGACACAAACACAAACTGTGACTCCTATCATTTTATGCAACACTAATAGAGAAAGAAAAGGCAGAATCCTTCCTAAGTAAGTAAAAAGCTGTGTAGTCTTATTCTCCAAACACATAAGATATTTTATTCCTATGGAGGGCGAACCTGATCCTTCTGGTATTATGAACCAAAGTGCACAGTATCAAAATTAAGATTGTTCTACTGATCTCTGTATTTATTGACTAGCCCTGTGCAGAGCTGCAGAATACACGATGCTGACAAAAATAAGCAACAGAAATAAGTAAATACTATAAATCAGAAAATGTCCTTACATCAGTAAACTGTAATTTAGTGCTAAATAGCAACCAACTGAAAGTATGGCTTCTACATCTCTTCACAAAATGCAAATAAATATACAGGTCTTTGAACACAAAACAATATAATAGCTAAAACATTTTATCGTCTGATTTTTGAAATGTGCAGGAAAACCATAATTTTTTCTTTCATTGTTAGCATACAGAGAATCAGGAGGGATCTGGAAAACCAGCTGTGGAGAAAAGCAGCGAAAACTATCAAATTGTAAAAGAGGTAAGGGGATCATTTACTATGTAGAGATATAAAAGAGAAGTGGAGTCTAGTTTTACGTTGAGTTATCTCACTATTCATCAGTAAGGCTAGGTTTCCACATGTTTTTTTTTCTGGCTTTTTTGGGGGACAAAAAATGGCAGAAAGAACGCCACAAAAACTGGCACTTAATTTGCCTGCATTTTTGCATTTTTTGTGGCGTTTTTTCTGGCGTTTTTACCTTTGTGTGGAAATTGCATTTTGGCCCCTTTGGCAGTTTCCCTGGGGGCATCTTTGTTCGATTTTTGTTGGGTACTAAAAAAAAAAAAATTATAATAATAATAAATGATGCAATAGGGATGGGAGAATTTTTAGGGAACAAATTTTATTTTATTTTTTTTGCGAAATGTGTTCTATCAGGGAAGGAATTATGTGAGTGGGCAGGCAACTAAAAATGCAGCGAGCAATTTAAGAAATGTCAACGCGGTCCATGTGATTTTTTTCATTAAACTATTTGCTTCTATTTTTTATTAATAATATATATTTTTATATTTTTCCTTTAACCCCTTAAGGACCAGGCCATTTTACACCTTAGGACCAGAGCGTTTTTTGAACATCTGACCACTGTCACTTTAAACATTAATAACTCTGGAATGCTTTTACCTATCATTCTGATTCCGAGATTGTTTTTTTCGTGACATATTTTACTTTATGTTATTGGTAAAAATGTTTCGATACTTGCATCGTTTCTTAGTGAAAAATTCCAAAATTTGATGAAAAAATTTAAAATTTAGCATTTTTCTAACTTTGAAGCTCTCTGCTTGTAAGGAAAATGGATATTCCAAATCATTTTTTTTTATTCACATATACAATATGTCTACTTTATGTTTGCATCATAAAATTTACGTGTTTTTACTTTTGGAAGACACCAGAGGGCTTCAAAGTTCAGCAGCAATTTTCCAATTTCTCACAAAATTTCCAAAATCACAATTTTTCAGGGACCAGTTCAGATTTGAAGTGGATTTGAAGGGTCTTCATCTTAGAAATACCCCACAAATGACCCCATTATAAAAACTGCAGCCCCCAAAGTATTCAAAATGACATTCAGTCAGCATTTTAACCCTTTAGGTGTTTCACAGGAATAGCAGCAAAGTGAAGGAGAAAATTCAAAATCTTTGCATGTTCTTGTAGACCCAATTTTTGAATTTTTACAAGGGGTAAAAGGAGAAAATGTATACATATATTTGTAGCCCAATGTGTCTCGAGTAAGCACATACCTCATATGTCTATGTAAAGTGTTTGGCGGGCGCAGTAGAGGGCTCAGAAGCGAAGGAGCGACAAGGGGATTTTGGAGAGTACGTTTTTCTGAAATGGTTTTTGGTGGGCATGTTGCATTTAGGAAGCCCCTATGGTGCCAGAACAGGAAAAAAAAAAAACACATGGCATACCATTTTGGAAACTAGACCCCTTGTGGAACGTAACAAGGAATAAAGTGAGCCTTAATACCCCACAGGGGTTTCACGACTTTTTCATACGTAAAAAAAAAAAACTTTTTCACTAAAATGAGTGTTTCCCCCCCAAATTTCACATTTTTGCAAGGGTTAATAGCAGAAAATACCCCCAAAATTTGTAACCCCATCTCTTCTGGGTATGGAGGTACCCCATAAGTTGACCTGAAGCGCACTACGGGTGAACTACAATGCTCAGAAGAGAAGGAGTCATATTTGGCTTTTTGAGAGCAAATTTTGCTCGGGGGGCATGTCGCATTTAGGAAGCCCCTATGGTGCCAGGACAGCAAAATAACCCCCACATGGCATACCATTTTGGAAACTAGACCCCTTGAGGAACGTAACAAAGGGGTACAGTGAGCATTTACCCCCCACTGGTGTCTGTCAGATCTTTGGAACAGTGGGCTGTACAACATTTTTTATTTGCACAGCCCACTGTTCCAAAGATCTGTCAGACACCAGTGGGGTGTAAATTCTCACTGCACCACTCACTACATTCCGTGAGGGGTGTAGTTTCCGAAATGGGGTCACATGTGTTTTTTGTTTTTTTTTTGCGTTTGTCAAAACCGCTGTAACAATCAGCCACCCCTGTGCAAATCACCTCAAATATACATGGTGCACTCTCCCTTCTGGGCCTTGTTGTGCACCCCCAGAGCACTTTGTGCCCACATATGGGGTATCTCCGTAGTCAGGAGAAATTTTGGGGGGCTTTTTTCCCTTTTACCTCTTGTCTAAATGAAAAGTATAGGGCAACACCAGCATGTTAGTGTAAAAAATTAATTTTTTTACACTAACATGCTGGTGTAGACCACAACTTCACCTTTTCATAAGGGGTGAAAGGAGAAAAAGCCCCCCAAAATTTGTTAGGCAATTTCTCCCGAGTACGGCGATACCCCATATGTGACCCTAAACTGTTGCCTTGAAATACGACAGGGCTCCGAAGTGAGAGCGCCATGTTCATTTGAGGCCTGAATTAGGGATTTGCATAGGGGTGGACATAGGGGTATTCTACGCCAGCGATTCCCAAACAGGGTGCCTCCAGCTGTTGCAAAACTCCCAGCATGCCTGAACAGTCAACGGCTGTCCGGCAATACTGGGAGTTGTTGTTTTGCAACAGCTGGAGGCTCCATTTTGAAAACAGTGGCGTACCAGACGTTTTTCATTTTTATTGGGGAGGGGAGGGGGGCTGTGTAGGGGTATGTGTATATGTAGTGTTTTTTACTTTTTATTTTATTTTGTGTTAGTGTAGTGTAGTGTTTTTAGGGTACAGTCACATGGGCGGGGGGGGGGGGGGGGTTACAGCGAGTTTCCCGCTTCGAGTTTGAGCTGCCGCGCAAAATTTGCTGCATCGCAAACTTGCAGCCTGATACTCACTGTAAGCCCCCTGCCCATGTGAATGTATCCTGTACATTCACAGGGGGGGGGGGGGGGGACCTCCAGCTGTTGCAAAACTACAACTCCCAGCATGCACAGTCTATCAGTTTTGCAACAGCTGGAGGCGCACGGGTTGGGAAACACTGAGTTAGGAAACAGACAATGTTTCCCAACAAGTGTGCCTCCTGTTGTTGCAAAACTACAACTCCCAGCATTCTCAGGCATGCTGGAAGTAGTAGTTCGGCAACATCTTTAGAGCCAGATGTTGCCGAACTACAACTCCCAGCATGCTTGGAGTTGTAGTTTTGCAACATCTGGAGGACTACAGTTTGCAGACCACTAATACAGTGGTTCCCAATCTGTGCCCTTCCAGATGTTGCAAAACTACAACTCCCAGTATGCCAAAACTGTCCAGGCATGCTGGGAGTTGTAGTTCTGCAACATCTGAAGGGCCAGATGTTACAGAACTACAACTCCCAGCATGCCTGGACAGTAAGGGCATGCTTAGGATGTGTAGTTTTGCAACATCTGGAAGGGCACAGTGGTCTCCAAACTTTGGACCTCCAGATGTTGCAAAACTACAACTCCCAGCATGCCCAGACGCCAAGGGCTGTATGGGCATGCTGGGAGTTGTAGTATACAGGGTCCCAATACAGCAATGCATGTTGCTTTACGGCGACGTGCATTTCTGTAAAGGGCCCGACCGCGGCTGAAGATCCACTCACCTGTCGCCGCCGCCGCCGTCTTCATCGCCGGGATCCGGGTCTTCAGGGATGAGGTAAGTACCGGGGCCGGGCCCCAGCACTCCCCCGTCCCCTGCTGCGTCCTCCGGTCTTCCTCTCCGGACTTCCAGGGGCCGGGCAGGGCGGGAGGAAGTAACCGCCCCCCTGCGATTGGTCGGTTAACTAACCGAAGAATCGCAGGGGATCGGAGGAGGTGACAGGCTTGCCACCTCGCTCCTATTCTTTAGCATGATCCTGGCTGTCTGTGACAGCCGGGATCATGCAAAATTACCGGGCGGTCAGGTCCCAGAGACCCGATAAGCCCGGTATCGCCGCAGATCACAAGGGCGATTTCCCTTGCGATTTGCGGCGATCGCCGACATGGGGGGCCTGCATGGCCCCCCTCTGCGTTTGCCCTGGATGACTTCTGAAGGATTTCAGCAGGCATCCGGTTCCGATCTCTGCCCGGCGAGCGGCAGGGACCGGAAAACGCCATGACGTCCTGGGACGTCATTGGTCCTTAAGGCCCAGGGTGCCATGACGTCCCAGGACGTCATTGGTCCTTAAGAGGTTAATTAGTTTTCTTACAATACACTGTAATATTATTTCCCAACTATGTGTGCGTACATAATTGTGATACTACTACTACTACTATAGTCTGTTCCATGCTGGGAGCTGTAGTACCTGCACTAAAGGACAGATCGCACCAGGTCTCACTCTCTCACTCCGTCTAGAGAATGAGGCGGCACTCTGCAGCACTTCGGTCCTCTGCTATGAACTCCGGCCGGCCGATGATGTGAATAGAAATTTATATTTATATATGATATATGTGAACCCAGCCTAAGAAGTATATTTTTCTGTGTATTTAGATATTAGAAAGACTGAATAAAATGTGTGGCGTTGGTGAACAAGTTCGCAAAAAGCAACAGAGACTGCTGAAAAATATGGATGCTCATAAGGTTATGCTTGATCTTCTCCAAATTCCATATGAAAAGGTATGCTAATATTTTTTGACTGTGCAAAATAAAAATAATGTTTATATTATGTGAAATTACTTCAACAAAATAATATACTGTACATGCGCTCACTCCACAGAAATATGTGCTCTGGATTAAACCTCTTTTCCAGGCGGGAGAGCCCCTTGTCTTTTATGGAGGTTTTACCTGGAACAAGTACTTTTCTTAGGCTGGGTTCACATATGTCCGGCATAGGTGAACTCAGCCTAAATCTAGACGCAACTGGTGCCACAACTGATGACAAGTTGTCATCAGTTGTATTGCATCTGGCATCCAATGTTTCTGCACAGCAAGCTGTGTTCCCCTGTCCAGTGCCCTCCGGTATGTCCAACCATCCGGCGTCAAAATTGAGATGCTGGATGATTGTGAACTATCCCATTCAAATGAATGGGATCAGTTCTAGCATCAGTTTCCCTCCGGTACACGCCAGAGGGAAGCTATGCCGGACGCCTGATATATGTTAACCCAGCCTTACTATACTGCTATAACCCTCAGCAACCAGCTGCATTTGTGTTCACTTCACCTGCAGTGTCTGCACCACAGGGTAGATGAAGCAATAACAAACTATGATAAAAAGGGGTTGTTTATTTAACATACAACATGCTGGTACTCCAGACACTAAAATACTCGAATAGATACTTAAGACCTTCCTTCTTTATTATGAAAAAAAAAAAAAATTAAGTCTAAGAAAAAACATGATTGCTATTGTTGCATTTGTGACTTGATCTATGAAGGAAGAGATTATTTATCATGCAAAAGTATTTCAACATAAAAAAGATAAAATATATCACCATAATTTTATTAATTAATTAATTAATTAATTTAACTAATTCCAGAAAGTTAAACAGATTTGTAAGTTACTTCTATTTAAAAATCTTATTCCTTCCAGTACTTATCAGCTGCTGTATGCTCCACAGGAAGTTGTATTACTTTCTGGAATTCTTTTTATACTGACCACATTGCTGTCTGCTGAAACCTCTGTCCGTATCAGGAACTGTCCAAAGCAGAAGAGGGTTTTCTATGGTGATTTGCTTGTACTCTGGACAGTTCCTGACATGGACAGAAGTGTCAGCAGAGAGCACTGTGGTCAGACTGTGAATGGGGCTAATAGAGAGAGGCAAGAGCAGCGATTGATTGTCTTTGTCAGCCCCATAGACGATGACTGGAGATACCTCACTGTTTTGTACTGTGAAGAGTAATGGGTGAGGGCTGCCTACATTTCCCATGGATCCTCTGGATTTGCAGATGGAGAGAAAGATAGGGTGGATTGTAATAACTGAGATTCACATAATGAGACCATTGTAATCCCCAGGCTAGACTCATGCAACCAGAAGCTGTGGCTTATAAGTGGGTTGGTGTCAGTTCACACAACATACAGTTTTGATGTGTTTTCTTATACAAAGTGTATTTTATTTGAGAAATATTGTCATGAGAAGAAAGTGATTTGATCTATGATCACAATTGAAGGGTTTATAAAGATTTTAAGTCTTCAGGCTATATTCACATGTTGCATTCTTACTGCATTTTTTTTAACATTTTCTCTTTGTTTTGGATGTGTTTTTGCCGTGATTGGCCAAAGTCTATGTAAAAATAACAAGTTTTTATGTCAGTTTTTATATCTTCATTTTTGCAGCGATTTTGGGAAAATCACAGCAAAAGACAAAAACTTGTTATAACACAATATGCAGTAAGCTCTGTCTCAGAGAAACAAAGCTGATAAACACTTGATGATAACAGGTGGAGATTCATTTTAAGGATTTTTTTTAATATCTGTCACAGCGAGTGAAGTGTTTGGGGTTTTAGTCATACTAGAAACAATAATTTCCCTATTAGGAGCCATAACTAGGTCTGTTCTTGGTCTAATGATTTTGCTTTTCTCACATATTATCTTCTTTTCACATATCAGGTCCTATTTGTGTAATAGCAAGAGGTGGTGATGATAATTATCTGCAAGGAATCTTGAGTCAATAATACTAAAGGAAAAATAAATGATTCTGGCAGCTTTATTTCCTGGCTCAACAATATATTACAGAAACTGTTCTCCCTTTAAGAATTATACTGAGGCACATATAGTTTTTTTCTTTATATCACCCACAACTCTGAAGCCAAAATGCTACTATGAGACCCTGAAAATGAAGAAAGGACTTTAGGTATTGACAACACACTACTTAATTGTCCATAGAAACTAATTTGTTGTCATAAGGAAAGATGACTTTCTGTAATAAATGCCTTTTGGCTTAGGTTCTATAGATTACCATCATATTATAAATGAGGCATTGCCCCTACAAAATGACCATTGATTTCCTGCAAAAGACTAATCTCCCTCTAACAGAGAAGTGATACTCCCCACGGTAAAGTGATCATAGCCCTGTTATCGAGCGATTTGTGGGAAATGTCAGTGCGGCCATTTTTCATTATTTAGGGAAGGAAATACTTTAATGTTTCCAGGTTGGAAAATGTGATAGACCCGGCTTATGTAGCATATGTAGAGCATTTTGGTATCATCCTTATGTGTCTGTCTAATAATTATACATATATTTGGACCTCCTATTTGGCATTTCATTTATTATTTGTTTTCTGATGTGGAAAGCTTGATGCTTTATCGCTAAAATGAGAATACATGTGTAATTCTCTACAGTCTATTAAAAAACACATGCATGCAGATGATATTTTACATTCATATACTGTACTACGCACAGCTATAAAATGCAATAAATGTGCATTAAGAATTGCAAATAATGTGGCTGTCGTATTGTATTTGCTTTCAGCACAGAGATGGAACATTCTAGAAGCACCTGTGTAATGTAAATTATAGCTGTAATTTAGAGTTAGCTCTGCTTTCTTTGCTTCCTCGGGCACTGCTCTTCTAAATGAGGCACACATTATAAATGGAACATTTTTCTTCCAAATTATCCTCAATTCAAATGAAATTGCCCCCGAAAAAAATGTTTGACAGGGCCCAGGCGATAAATTGATTTCTTATCTGGGGAAAAGATTTATAGCTATGGCTTAGAAGAATGAAGAAATAAAGTCTGAACTGCACACTCTTGAATACCGTGCATGTACACTAATAATGTAAATGTGTACTGCAGGATTTTTGGCTTGGATGTTTATTCTCTGTTATGTAGAAGGTTTTGGTATGCTTCAAAATAATGCTTACAATGAAGAATATGTAGAGGACATTAAATGTAAAGAGAGAAATCGAGAGAGAGCCTTAGAAACAACTGTCTCTGCAACGCTTTTATGTGGATGCATTAAAATGCTTGCATGCTTTGTACAAACACAATTTACAATGCAGAATGTGAGCAAGCTTATGGCTGGAAATATAAAATACTATTGATCTTAAGGAGTGTTAAAGCTGCCTTCAATTACTTAGCTTGATATCACAAAGAAGAAAACATTTCATACATAGTATTTGATGTAGAATTATATTATAAATGTGTATGTTGCCATAAAATCATCAAGGATGGAAATGAAGATGCATACTTTAATGGCATACTGATTTACTGAGTAAACTAATTTATCACCATGTGAACCATAAGGGTAAATTCACAAATCAGTTTGACCTATATGGTGGATTTTGAAATGCAAGGCATGTCAATATTTGTGGATTTTCACAGTGGATTTCACCCCTTTATTGTAAAGGAGTGAAATAACTGATGAATTTGCAACAAAATCCAGCATGTAAACTTACCACAAAACACAACATTACTCCCTTATAGTGACCTCATAGTGACAACAATGCAGTTACATCCAGTGGCGTCTTCTCTGATCTGAGTCATTCAATTTTCTTTTCTTCTCCATTCGGCCTAGATGGCCATGGGAACTTCTTCCAGCCACATCTTGTCTGCCCAGAATCTTGCAGACAAACATTTTAGACTCCTCACTTTTTCAGCACCCTACACTTATACAAACGCCCTATCCATATTGTCCCCTCAGTACTTACCCCCTATTAGTGACCCCACACAGTAGTCTGCCCCAAACAGTGCTCTTCCACAGTAGTTACTTCCTTATAGTGTCTCCCCACAGTAGTTACCCCATATTGTTATCCCACACAGTAATTAAAAATCTATAAAGTGCCTCTTATGCTTGTCTCCAAATAGTGCCCCCTACAGTAGTTACCCTCATATAGTACTCCCACACAGTAGTTAAAACTCTATATAGAGCCCATGATAGTAGTTAGTCTCCTAATAACCCCCGCAACACACATTAGTTGAATCCCCCAATAGAGCCCCTTACAATGTAGAGCACCTCACAATGAAGAGTCCTTAAATAGTGCCCCCCCTCATGACAGCTGGATCCCTGAATAGTAACCATATAGAGCCCCCATATAGTGCCTGCACTGTGCCCCCTCTTCACTATAGAATGAAAATAAATCCCCTCTCCTCTCCTGGCCATCTCCAGCACTGCTCCTCTTTCTGCTAGACGTACCCAGTGCAGGCAGAGTGATGATATCATTATGCTGCGTTCGCTGGATGCAACTTTGCCAGTTACAGCTAATGCCACCTGTGGCTACAAGCGAGAGTGGCAGAGCAGGAAGCTGGCGTCTTTCTACTATTCTACCAGAAAGTGGTAATAACGCAGGGATCCAGAGCATGTAGCCCTGGAATTTCAGAGTGACTGCAACCAATTGTGCAAGTTCTCCCACTTAAAAAGATTAGAGAGGTCTGTCATTTTCATCATAGGTATACCTCAACTATGAGAGACATAATGAGAAAAAAAATACATAAAATCACATAGTCTGAATTTTAAAGAATTTATTTGCAAATGATGGTGGAAAATAAGTATTTGGTCAATAACAAAAGTTCATCTCCATACTTTGTTATATACCCTTTGTTGGCAATGTCAGAGGTCAAGCGTTTTCTGTAAGTCTTCACAAGGTTTTCACACACTGTTGCTGGTATTTTTGCCCATTCCTCCATGCAGATCTCCTCTAGAGCAGGGATGTTTTGGGGCTGTCGCTGGGCAACACGGACTTTCAACTCCCTCCAAAGGTTTTCTATGGGTTTGAGTTCTGGAGACTGGGTAGACCACTCCAGGACCTTGAAATGCTTCTTATGAAGCCACTCCTTCGTGGCCCGGGCAGTGTGTTTGGGATCATTGTCATGCTGAAAGACCCAGGCACGTTTCATCTTTAATGCCCTTGCTGATGGAAGGAGGTTTTCACAAAAAATCTCATGATACATTGCCCCATTCATTCTTTCCTTTACACGGTTCAGTCCTCCAGGTCCCTTAGCAGAAAAACAGCCCCAAAGCATGATGTTTCCACCCCAATGCTTCACAGTAGGTATGGTGTTCTTTGGATGCAACTCTTGCATTCTTTCTCCTCCAAACATGACAAGTTGAGTTTTTACCAAAAAGTTCTACTTTTTGTTTCATCTGACCATATGACATTCTCCCAATACTCTTCTGGATCATCCAAATGCTCTAGCAAACTTCAGACGGTCCCGGACATGTACTGGCTTAAGCAGGGGGACACGTCTGGCACTGCATGGTTTGAGTCCCTGGCGGCGTAGTTTGTTACTGATGGTAGCCTTTGTTACTTTGGTCCCAGTAGGTGATTCACTAGGTGGTTCTGGGATTTTTGCTCACCGTTCTTGTAATCATTTTGACACCCCGGGGTCAGATCTTGTGTGGAGCCTCAGATCGAGGGAGATTATCAGTGGCCTTGTATATCTTCTATTTTCTAATAATTGCTCCCACAGTTTATTGCTTCACACCAAGCTGCTTGCCTATTGCATATTCAGTATTCCCAGCCTGGGGCAGGTTTACAATTTAGTTTCTGGTGTCATTCGACAGCTCTTTGGTCTTGGCCATAGAGGAGTTTGGGGTGTGAATGTTTGAGGTTGTGGACAGATGTCTTTTATACTAATAACAAGTTCAAACAGGTGCCATTAATACAGGTAACAATTAGAGGACAGAGGAGACTCTTAAAGAAGAAGTTACAGGTCTGTGAGAGCCAGAAATCTTGCTTGTTTGTAGGCGAGCAAATACTTATTTTCCACCATAATTTACAAATAAATTCTTTAAAAATCAGACAATGTGATTTTATGGATTTTTTTTTCTCATTATGTCTCTCATAGTTGAGGTATACCTATGATGAAAATGACAGGCCTCTCTCATCTTTTTAAGTAGGAGAACTTGCACAATTGGTGGCTAACTATATACTTTTTTGCCCCACTGTAGATATATACGCACAATATATACTGTCTGCACATGCATACATGCATACACACATCATACACAAAACATACAGTACTATGCACATTACATACACACACATTACACAGATACAAACACATGCACCCTGAATCTATACATCCTTAATACTAATACATACAAACACAGATAGGTACAGTATATACACACAACAATGCAGAGCTCAGAACCCCCACTGATCAGCCTGTTATCTTCTATCCTGGGGATAATGATAACTTTTGGAGATGGGAATACCCATTTGATGGGTTTTTAATTTCTCTTTTAGTTTCTATTCTTACCTACAAAACTGTCATGTTCTGGGGTGACTTGTTCTGGGATGCTTATGGGAGGAGATAGATCTTGAACCATACACCATCTGGACAGATGATCAAGGCCGGGAGGGGCTAATCTCACTAAATTGTGTTTTTTTTCCCCCACAGGGGAGCTTGTAGTTGAGGGTTAAAAGGATCATGCATGTTGGAACTGAGCCAGTCATGCATTCTATAATCCGAATAAGCATTTTACAACTATCTATGGCCAACTTAAACATTGTTGGAATAGATCAGTGATCAATATTTAATAACATTGGTCAATGTATCTTATAAAAAAAAAAAAATGGGTAACTTATCTGCCTGATCCCCCACTGCTGGCATTCCAGTGCTCACTGGATCACTGCTAATCTCCACTTCCAGGTCCATTTTCGACTGCTTAAATTGAGCACCAGTGTAGATCAGTGCATGCCCAGTAAGTGTCAGAAAGGCAGTGACAGTGAGACTGGTAAGGTTTTATTTTGTTTTAGTTTGTTGTTGTTTTTTCAGCTTTTTTTTTTTCTTTTTTTTTCTTTTTTAAAGGCAGCCCAATAACTTAAAAAAATATTCCTATTTCTGTACAACCATTTAAACCATTACCACTTTATAGCAGATAAATGGCAACTAAATGTATATTGTGCAGTGTATTCCAACACCAAATCAAAACATTTTCTTTTTATCGCCATTACAATTCATGGTACAATATGTGCAGTGGGAACTTTATAATACGATGTAATTGATCTTTCAGATTTTATTCTAGGACTGAATCAAAGAGAGAGAAATATGAACCTTTCTTTTATAGTTTTTCTCTGCATAGAATGCACCCATGGTTGTAGCTTTCCTGACATTCCTAAACTAGACTGTGTGAAGGCTTTGAAAATCCCATTCAGTGTACTACTTTGTTTGTATTGTTTGTACAGGGAGACATGAAAATGAAGGAGATTTTGAAGTACACACACCAGTTTTTGCAGAAATTCTGTGCTGGGAACCCGGAAAACCAAGCTCTTTTACACAAACACCTGTCTCTGTTTCTAACTCCTGGGGTAAGTTACGGGATATAAAAAGATATAATATCTAGGTGAAACTTTAGCATCAATAGCATTAAAGTCTGTGAACTAGAAGCCCCACGAGTTGCTAGAATGAAGGGCCATGGTGCAATACCAAGCACTAAGCTTGATTGAAATCTCTGTATGCACATTTTCATTGATGTTAGCATGAAAATGACTCCTCTATACTCTCAGGCTATGTTCACACTGCGTTATTTCTGAGTAGAGATATTTCACTCGGAAATTCCCCTGCAGTGGAGTCCCATTGATTTCAATAGAATTTTGCTGCACTGGGCACATGGCAGAAACATCTGCATGGGAATTCCAAATCTGATGTCCGCAGAACCAGTGAAACTGTTCAATGTTTCTGCAGATTCTGCTCGGATATGCATTATTGTCTATGGATACAATGGATTTCCGAGCGGGCCTAGCGCCACCAGAACATGCAGATGTGTGGAATTTCTGCCCGTGTTTCATGAGCGGACATTCCGCATATTTTACATTGTGTTAACATAGCCTCAAAGTGCACAGCTTATCCCTGATGGCATTCAGCTGTAGATACTCACACTCTTAGGCTATGTTCAGACATCTGAAATGTCCACATGGGCATTCCGGAGACGGGATAAGACCGCACGGGAATGCGCTGCCTCACAGACGGCTATGCATTCCGTGCAGAGTCCGCAGAAAGAATGAACAGGTTGATTTCTGTGCCCAAAACATCAATTTATGTGCCAAAAACATCAGGCACTTAAATTCCGCCATGTGCACAGCTCAGCAGAATCCTGTTGAATTAAACATGACATTAGGCTGTGTTTACACCCTGCAACTATGCTGTAATTTTGTTGAAATCAAGGCAAAAATGCTGTTATTTTATTGGGATTGTGCAAATAAAGGTAAAATAGCAACATTTTTGCTGCAGTTTGCCCAAATGCCAGAAAAATTTATAAAAAATACAAAAAATGCACTGTATGAACACAGCCTTATGTAACATTGCTTTCCACTCTGTCTCAATTCTATAGAATCACATCTCACTAGAGATAGGTGTTATGGAGAGCGGGAAGCATTGTTTATACTCGGTGGGAAGAACGGTGTCCTGTTCTGGCATTTAGGCGCCAAATTTAAAATCAATGAATTAAAAAAAAAAACGACTATTGTTCACAGTGCCGCACAATAGTAATTTTATATATAAGCACTGCTGATGATGATATTTGCTTTGCACTGTATTAAAATATTTAATTTCTTCCAAGATAGTGAACAATTGTTTAAAGACACAATAATCAATGCTCTTTTATGCAATAAGTGTGGATAACTAACAATCATATATTTATGTCTACAGTGCTTATCATACAGTACTTTTGATGCTGTCAATTTTATCTTGTTTGTATTTTACATTGCCATAGATTAGCATACTTATTTATGTGATATTTATTGCTACCTATACATATTAGAATATTTCCAGTACCAGTAAAGTCTGAAAAGTAATATAATAATCTTATTGAATTATTAAATACTGGTATGTTAGAAAGCTAAATTTACTTTTGCATGGGGCTATTGGCCTGTTGTGCTTTTTTCAGCGCTACTAAATTTCGCTCTTTTCTGCCCTCATTCTTTCACCTTTGGTTTAGCCAGAATAGCTGCCCTATTGGAGGGCAATACAAATGCGGCCTAGCAATATGGTTTTTATACTATTATTAATAGCTAATAATGTGTTTTTGGACACTAGTATCAGGTTCTGGTGTCTAAAGCTAACAACAGCTGGAGGGGGACCGAGAACCGAATGTGCTCTTGGACTACTGGTTAGGGAACACTAATACGCAAATATACATGTATATAATTTATACAAAAAACATAGAATTTGTTATACAGCAAACACATTAAATTAATTTTATCCAACAAAATGGGATCTAATAGGCACAATTTTATCAGTTATATAATGTATATATGTATATCTCAACCCAGGAGAAGCATATGACATGCAGTTCTAGAGGGATAGCCATTTGACTGGATAGAAAGAGACCTTGGTTCCCTGACAAGGTGTGGTCACAGTCTGATCATGGTGGTTGATCTTTCCACCAGACTTTCCACACTCAAAATGGAAGCCCAAAGTTTTAATAACACAGATTCAATCAGGCTTTATGAGCTCTACAGGTAGGTCAATTGTAGTGTAATTCCTTCTTTCATTACCGAAATTCCCAGCTGTGGGTACACAACTTTAGTACTGCAATTCCGAACTGCCGGGTACAAACTATGGATCCTGCTGATGATAAGAGACTGTGACAAGTGCATCTTGGACTTCTTCAGTATACATGTTTGGAATCTCGGAATGTGTTCTATATGTACAGCTACCAGTTCCAAAATGGCCGTTCTCATGAGGCTGTTTCAATAGTAATTCTCTCACAACATAATGACATAATTTACAGTATTAATGCTTTCAAAGGTGATTTATGTCATGTTTGGTTGTATTTACCTCATACTGACTGTAAAATAACTGTGCATACTTTTTGGTGACAGGTAATCTTTAAATATGGTCATGTTGTTGAGGACTGTGATGGGTTCATGTAATTCACCTGTTTTCTTTTCTAGCTCTTAGAGGCAGAGACCATGCAACATATTTTCTTGAATAACTACCAACTGTGCACAGAGATCCATGAGACTGTTCTTCAGCACTTCATCCATTGTTTAGCCACACATGGGAGACATGTACAATACCTGGACTTTCTTCACACCATCATCAAAGCGGAAGGCAAATATATCAAAAAATGTCAGGACATGATCATGACAGAGGTAAAGAATTGTCAGTTGTTTATATCAGGATAGCAGGACTAAGTTAAGAACCCCAAAGTTATTCAGGCTAAAATGTAAAGTAACTTTTGACTAAATGGTAGTGTTATGGGTCGTGGTCTGATTTTATAGGGTAGAGTACATATACAATACAAAAGTTGAAAAGAAAGGGTAAGTAACAAAAAAAATATGAAACTGTATATAACAGTGATATTTGAAGCTTTTAAAGCTTTTTAATGTTATAGTGGGAGATTTAGCAAAATCTGTGTAGAAGAAAAGTTGCTGAGTTGCCCATAGCAACCAATCCAATCTCTTCTTTCATTTTTCAGAGGCATGGGCAACTTAGCAACTATTCCTCTGGACAGGTTTTGTAAATCTCACCCATAGTTTTTAGTAAATTCACTTCATTGTTTTTTTTCTGCAAGCTCCCTAATCTTTTCCACGTAATGGAAGACTGTCTATACTTGACTGACTTATCCTAGACCAATTTTTCTGCAGCTTACAAATGCAGGAGATGATGTTGTTGTTTTCTACAATGACAAAACTTCTTTTGCATCAATGCTGGAAATGATGGCAGCAGCCCGTGAAGGGGTAGATGAGAACAGTCCACTCATGTATCACATTTCTCTTGTTGATCTTCTGGCTGCTTGCGCTGAGGGCAAAAATGTCTACACTGAGATCAAGTGCACGTCTTTGTTACCTCTGGAGGATGTTGTACGGGTGGTTACTCATGAAGACTGCATTACAGAGGTTAGATTCTAATTACTGCTTTGGTTAATGCATGAAAGTAACTGTTCACCTCATATTTAATAGGTCCACAGACTATGAAAAAGGTTTCCACTTTGGACAAACCCTATTTTATAGAAGAGTCCCTTTACAATACGCTGATTATAAATTGTCCCTTCGCCATTCAGCTGCCTGTTTGCTTAAACCCACACTGTAAATTTACAAGTGTGCATGTATAAAGTACCAGAACTGCATGCTGTATATTTCTAGCAGGCAGTCCTTAAGTGGTTAATTCAGCTTTCCCTAATATGATATATGAAAACAGGTTTTCTAAACCTGACAAAATTTAGTCGATACAGGATAATTCAGTATTATTAAGGTATGGCAAAATAAAAGGTGAAAAAGAAACATTAGGGTCTCCATTAATGAATTGTAATAGAACACTACCTTGGAGAGGGATATAAGTACATATCGGATATATAAAAGCAAGTAAGAAGTACCTATACAACCCTTATATCCTTTTCAATTGATGCCCTGGATTGTATAGTGTCTTAAGATCCTGATTAATATCAATTCAAGTGACATTGCCATCATTAAAGAGTAGAAACTAGATACATTTAAAGGCTATGGACACCTTTGTGTTGATTTTATTATTGCTGATTTGTTTCCTGAATGAAAAATAAGCCTCTAATAATAAAGATTTCCTACCAAAGATTAGAGAATTTTGGCTCTTTCATTATTAGATATTACAGCATGGAGGAGGTTACAGAGGAGCTCCCATAGAAGATAGTTGGGAGACAAACCATTGAAGACAGCCTACACAGGCTGTAAAGAGAGGGGAGAGCAGATAGCAGGTAGTCTGCTAGAGGGTGTAAACACCAGTACATGAGCCACACACTATATCTTAAATGTTTGCTGTAGTTAAACAATTTAGGTTATTCACATAGCTTCTTCATATTCCATGGCGGAATTCATTTTATTTCTCAGCAGGTTCATTTGTGCACACAGTATAAATATATTCATACAGAGATGGCTAGATATTTTCTATTTTACACCACTCCATCTTCTGCTGCCCTGCTGTGTGATGTTTCAAAGAACCATGCCCCCCTACTTGGCATTCATGCATATGTAGGCCTTGTTCTAGAAACATTGTGTAAAAAACAGCAGGTTCTACTGTTTCCCAACCATCTCTTGCAGTTGCAAGCAGGCTGGAGTGGGCTGAGGAGTTCTCCTATTGAAAAGGGAATACACATGTAATTCATGTATTAAGCATAAATCCTAAAGAGCCTCTTGATCCAGTGTACACTATTATTAGTACTCTTCCTTAAAGGGGTACTCTGTTGGAAAGCACTTTTTTACTTTTTTTTTATCAGCTTGTGCCAGAAAGTTAAACAGATTTGTAAATGACTTCAATTTAACTATCTTAATTCTTCCAGTACTTATAAGCTGCTGTATACTACAGAGGAAGTTCTTTTCTTTTTGAATTTCTTCTGACCACAGTGTTCTCTGCTGACACCTCTGTCCATGTCAGGAACTGTTCAGAGCAGGAGAGGTTTTCTATGGAGATTTGCTCCTGCTCTAGACAGTTCCTGACATGGACAGAGGTGTCAGCAGAGAGCACTGTGGTCAGACAGAAAATACATTTAAAATTAAAATAACTTCCTCTGGAGAATACAGCAGCTGATAAGTACTGGAAGGATTAAGATTTTTAAATAGAAGTAATTTACAAATCTGTTTAACTTTCTGTCATCGGTTGATAAAAAAATAAAAAAAATGTTTTCCACCGTAGTACCTCTTTAAAACAAAATATGCTTCAAAACTGATTATTTCCCTTATAGCTTATATGTTTTTCAATATTTCATGTCTCTTTTATTAACTGTTTTCTATACTTAAATTAATGTAGACTGTTTCATTGCTGTTTTACTATGCTGAATGATTTTGTTTCTAAGGTAAAACTGTCTTATGTGAACTTTGTAAATCACTGTTATGTGGACACAGAGGTGGAAATGAAAGAAATATATACAAGCAACCACATCTGGATTCTTTTTGAAAACTTCATCTTAGATATGGCTCGAGTAAGTGTGAGAAAAATTGTGTGATTCCTAGTTTTTCCATAGGTGTCATTTATTGTTTTACAAATAGAAAATAACCTGGGGATGGTCTTGTGCATTGTGGAAACAGAAAGTAATTATGTAGTATTGCTAAATATGTACCGGATTTTCTGGCGTATAAGACGACCTCCAACTTTTACAGTTAAAATATGTGTGGGATATACTCGCCGTATAAGACTACCCCTCTAGGTACTACCCACATTAGGTTTGCAGTATAGTTCCCCCACACTAGGTTGGCAGTATAGTTCCCTCCACATTAGGTTGGCAGTATAGTTCCCCCAACTAGGATGTCAGCAAAGTTCCCCCGACATAAGGCTGTCAGCATTGTTCCCCCACACTAGGTTGTCAGCATAGTTCCCCCCACATTAGGTTTTCAGCATAGTTCCCCCACATTAGGTTGTCAGCATAGTCCCCCCCACATTAGGTTGGCAGTATAGTTCCCCCCCACATTAGGTTGGCAGCATAGTTCCCTCCACATTAGGTTGTCAGCATAGTTCCTCCCACATTAGGTTGGCAGTATAGTTCCCCCACGTTAGGTTGACAGTATAGTCCCCCCTCATTAGGTTGGCAGTATAGTTCCCCCACATTAGGTTGACAGTATAGTCCCCCCTCATTAGGTTGGCAGTATAGTTCCCCCACATTAGGTTGGAAGTATAGTTCCCCCACATTAGGTTGGCAGTATAGTTCCCCCACATTAGGTTGGCAGTATAGTTCCCCCCACATTAGGCTGGCAGTATAGTTCCCCCCACATTAGGCTGGCAGTATAGTTCCCCCCACATTAGGTTGGCAGTATGTTCTCCCACATTAGGTTGGCAGTATAATTCCCACACATTAGGTTGGCAGTATAGATCCCCCACATTAGGTTGGCAGTATAGTTCCCCCCACATTAGGCTGGCAGTATAGTTCCCCCCACATTAGGTTGAAGTATAGTTCCCCCCACATTTGGCAGGCAGTATAGTTCCCCCACATTAGGTTGCCAGTATAGTTCCCCCATATTAGGTTGGCAGCATAGTTCCCCCACATTAGGTTGCCAGTATAGTTCCCCCATATTAGGTTGGCAGTATATTTCCCCCACATTAGGTTGGCAGTATAGTTCCCCCCACATTAGGTAGGCAGTGTGCCCCACGGACATACAGACTTCAGCCATATACAGTGTATGTCTGGAGGCTGTATGTCTGTGTACTTCCCCACTTCAGTTCCTCGACTACCGCTCCTCCGGTCCGGGATCCTGATCTACTGCTGTGGCCTATAGGCCATATCAGTAGGTCCCTGGACCGGAGGTTGGAGCACCAAAGATGACGTGCCGCTGGTAACTTACCATATGCGCATCCTTGCTGCTCCGTTCTGCTGTTTCTATGGGCACACGCATGGGATGTCAGCTATGTCCCTGTGTGCCCTACCTCCCAGCGGCCCCAGCGTTTTTAAAGTTAACTCGGGGCCGCAGAAAGGTAACCGGGACATCTTTGTGTCCCGAAAAGATCTTGGGAAATTAATCTGGGGGGGGGGGGGGGGGTTGGGTCAACAGGGCGGGTACCACAGTCAGCAGTCTTTTTTGTCTATAGTTAACATGTTTTACAATTCTACTAAATCATACCATAATATCTACATTATCTTTAAAAGTGAGTACACCCCTCACACGCCAAAGAAATGACACTCTGCTACAGTGTAAAGTAGTAACTGCACAGCCTGTATAAGTGTTTAATATTGCTGTCCCCTCAAAATAACCCAACACACAGCCATTTAGGTCTTAACCCTGACAGCAAAAGTGAGAGACACTGCTAAGTGGAAATGTCCAAATTGTGCCCAAAGTGTCAATATTCTGTGTTGCCACCATTATTTTCCAGCACAGCCTCAAGCTTCTTGGGCATGGAGTTCACCAGAGCTTTACAGATTGCTAATGGAGTTCTCTTCCACTTCTTCATGACATCATGGAGCTGGTGGATGTTAGAGATTTTGCCCCACAGATGCTCAATCGGGTTTAGATCTGGAGACATGGTTGCCCAGTCCCTCAACTTTACCCTCAGCTTCTTTAACAAGACAGTGGTCATCTTGGAGGTGTGTTTAGAATCATTATTGTTGGATAATAGAACCTATGGAACCTAACAGAACTTATCCGGTGAAACCACTGTATGGCCCACCATGCTGCAGTTTAGTTTCCGGGTCTTGGCAATCTTTTTATAGCCTAGGACATCTTTGTATAGAGAGGCAATTCAGTTTTTTAGATCCCCATAGAGTTCTTTGCCATGTGATGCCAAGTTTAACTTACAGTGACCTGTATTAGAGAGTGTGAGAGCGATAACACCAAATTTAACACACCTACCCCCCCTTTCACACCTGAGACCCTGTAACACTTAATTAGACACATGACACCGGGGAGGGAAAATGGCTGATTGGGCCCAATTTTTACATTTCCACTTAGGGATGTACTTACTTTTGTTGTCAAGGTTTAGACATTAATGGCTGTGTGTTGAGTTATTTTGATACTGGCTGTGCACTCACTACTACCATATTTCTTCAGTGTTGCGACAAGAAAAGATATAATAAAATATTTACAAAAATGTAAGGGTTGTACTCACTTATATGAAATACTGTAATCAGTTCCCTCTTTTTTTCCCAGGTATGTAATAAGCGTGAGAAACGTCTTACAGATCCTACCTTAGAAAAATATGTTCTCACTGTGGTTTTGGAAACAATAAGATCCTTCTTTAACTCTCCGTTTTCAGAGAACAGCACCTCTCTTCAGGTATGTGACCATCCACATCAGAATCCATGTTAACCTTTCTATAAGACTTTGCTTAGTTTTATTAAAATTACTTAGCATGTGCCAGCGTGTGCATTATTTCTGAAAACTTCTGATGTCATAAAGAAATTTAATATATTTGAATCAGTAGGAATTAAATCTCTGAGAACCCACTGGTTGTAAAATGAGGAGATACAAACCTTGTGCTGGGTGCTCGGCCTCTTTGCATCTCTTAGCTTATGGCTAGCTGTGCTTGTACTGTAGAAACTTCTGCATATAAATATCAGACGTATACAATATATGGCTCTCAGTGTGACAGGAGTGAAAGAGGAACAGGGCTAAGGAGAGGGCTTGTATCTCTTTGTCCAAAATACTGGTTGCTTGGGATCTAAGACCCCCACTGATTTCAAGAATTAAAGCTTACCTGTCATTTTAACAGCATGGGTGTAATGGAGAAATAAGCATTTCTGTCTAATAGGATATATTACATAATTTCTCACATTCACTTGTACTATTGATCTATGTAGAGTTTGTTCAAATGACATAGCCTATTTAAGGGATACATACGATAGAATGCTAATTGGGGCCAGGATAGCCATTGTAAGTTGAAACTATTGTATCTTGAGACCAAAACTCTCAACTAGTATTTGGTTCTGAAGCCCCCAAAGTATCAAAATAGAAAAAAAGGAATATTCAAAAAAAATATCAGGTGATTTACACAGATAAAGTAAATCCTAACTTATATAGCATATACAATTTAGAAAGAGCTACTGGAAGCTTTAAATCAGTTTTTATGCACATTTTATGCACATAATGAGGGACATTTACCAAGACTGGTGTGAGTTTCTAACTTGTTTAGAGCACAAATGTCATGGAGAATGTTGCAAACTTGCGCTAAATTTATCAAACGGCCACGGACTTTGATGACTCCCCATAGAACTGTACTACTTCATTCTGGGTAAATGTCGTAGAGAAGTGGCGGCCGTGCGACAGTTGTATTAAGGTCTTTGCAATATTTCATACAAATCTCACATAGAGCCATTTCAATAATTCTATAGGGCAGGGTTAACCTGACCTGTGATAACTTCTAAATCTGGCCCATGCAACATTTGTGTGACTTTTGAGCAACATTTCACAAAAAGTCGCACTTGATAAATCAGTGACCACTGCAAAAAGCGCTCTAAATAAGAACATTTTATGGTAATGACATTTAAATGTTCTAAATAAAATGTTGGCAAAAATGTTGCACTTTTCATACAAATTTAGATGGAAAAAGCAGTTTGATAAATTACCCTAATTGTACCAGAAAAATAGGAGACCTTCATCGTTGCACAGGTAAAATGCAGAACAGAACATGTAGTATTGCAATGCACTATAGAGCGTGATACTAGACAACCAATCAGTTCCAAATCTCAGTAGGATCTTTCAGCCACTTACATCACTCCATAGATGCAGACTGATGTTACATTTTAAGTTACAGTGGTCCAGGAATTTAAAGGGGAACTCTCGTGGAAAGAAGTGGAAAACAAATGTTTTCAGATCAACTGGTGCCAGAAATGTCAAAATCTGAAGCCTTTAAAGGGGTACTCCGGTGAAAACCTTTTTTTCTTTTAAATCAACTGGTGGCAGAAAGGTAAAAATATTTGTAAATTACTTCTATTAAAAATCTTAATCCTTCCTGTACTTATTAGCTGCTGAATACTACAGAGGAAATTCTTTTTCTTTTTGGAATGCTCTCTGACGACATCACGAGCACAGTTCTCTCTGCTGACGTTATAATAATAATGCTTTATTTATTGTTGTCCTTATTGGGATTTGAACCCAAGTCCCCAGCACTGCAAGGCAGCAGTGCTACCCACTGAGCCACCATGCTGCACTTAGCATACATCTGCTATGCATGGTTGCTAAAATGGACAGAGATGTCAGCAGAGAACACTGTGCTCGTGATGTCATCAGTGTTCCAAAAAGAAAGGAATTTCCTTTGTAGCATTCACCAGCTAATAAGTACTGGCAGGATTAAGATTTTTTAATAGAAGTAATTTACAAATATGTTTAACTTTCTGCCACCCGTTGATTTAAAAGAAAAAAGGTTTTCACCGGAGTACCCCTTTAAGTACTTATCAGCTGCTGTATACTACAGAGAAAATTGTGAAGTTCTTTCCAGTCTGACAACAGTGCCCTCTGCTGACTCCTCTGTCCATGTCAGGAACTGTGCAGATTAGTAGCATATCCCCATAGAAAACCTCTCATGTTCTGGAAAGTTTCTGACATGTACAGAGGTGTCAGCAGAGACCACTGTTGTCAAAAGAACTTTGAAAGAACTTCACAAAATTCTATGTAGTATATCTGTAGTATACAGCAGCTGATAAGTACTGGAAGTATTAAGATTTTTAAATAGAAATAATTTACAAATCTGTTTAACTTTCTGGCACCAGTTGATTTGAAAACATATTTTTTTCACCAGAGTTCCCCTTTAAGGGACCACTCTGCTGTCTCTTAACATGTTAGAAGTTTTATGACCATTAAGTACATGTACGTCCTGTACATAACCGCGAGCACCGGGGGGGTGGAGGGGTGTAGTGCTTGCGTCATTTGTGGCAGGTCCCGGCTGCCATCAGTAGCCATGGACCCGCCGGTAATGGCGCACATCAGCGATTGCGCTGATGTGTGCCATTAACCCCTCAGGTGCTTGATCATTACAGATCATGGCATCTGCAGCAGTGTGGTCATTAAAATGACGCGGCGCTGCCACGTGGATCTAATCATCCAGAACAGAGGTCCCCTCACCTGCCTCCGCCGCCTTCCTAGGGTATTCTGCTCTGGTCTGTGCGATCGAGCAGACCGGAGCAGAAGATTTCCGATAATACTGATCCTTGCTATCCGCTATGCATAGCACTGTTCAGTATCTGCAATCAAGTGGTTGCAATAAATAGTCCCCTATGGGGCATAAAAAGTGTAAAAAAAAAAAAAGGAAAAATCCCCTCCCCCAATAAAAATGTAAATTTTCCCTTTTTCCATTTTACCCCCCAAAAGTGTAAAAAAATAATAATTAATAAACATATTTGGTATTGCCGCGTGCGTAAATGTCCGAATTTACTAAATTTACTAAAAGTTTTATATATGCAAATGTGGTACCAATAAATAGTACAGATTATGGCGCAAAAAATTTGCCCTCATACCGCCACTTATACGGAAAAATGAAAAAGTTATAGGTCTTCAAAATAGGGGAATTTAAAATGTACTAATTTGGCTAAAAAGTTTGAGATTTTTTTATAGCGGTACAATAATAGAAAAGTATGTAATAATGATTATCATTTTAATTGTATTGATCCACAGAATAAAGAACACATGTAATTTTTACCGTAAACTGTACAGTGTGAAAACAAAACCTTCCAAAATTTGCTAAATTGCGGTTTTCTTATAAATTACCCCACACAAATAGTATTTTTTTTTTGTTGCACCATACATTTTATGTTAAAGTGAGTGATGCAGTTACAAAGGACAACTGGTCGCACAAAAAACAAGCCCTCATACTTGTTTGTGGATAAAAATATTAAAAAGTTATGATTTTTAGAAGGCGTGGAGGAAAAAACTAAAATGCAAAAATAAAATTCACTGAATCCTTAAGGCCAAAATGGGCTGAGTCCTTAAGGGGTTAAATACCTGACAGCTATGGGGGAAATGTATAAAAACCTGTGTAGAGGAAGAGTGGTGCAGTTGCTTATAGCAACCAATCAGATGGCTTCTTTCATTTTTTTAAAAGGCCTCTGATTGGTTGCTTTGGGGAAGATTTATTAAAAACTGTGTAGAGTAAGGGTTGTGCACTCTTCCTCTACACAGGATAAATCTCCCCTTATGTTTTCTTGATTACATCATTTTATCAGACAAGGTAGAGGTCCCCTTTCCAATATTTCAGCTACATGAAACATAAGTCATGTTTTATCTGCAGGTATATTCATATTCTTCTGTGGACTGTTATGTATTATGCACTAATCATTTTGCTGTTTTTAAGACTCATCAAACAATTGTAGTCCAACTTCTACAATCAACGGCTCGACTTCTTGAGTGTCCTTGGCTTCAGCAGCAGTATAAGGGATCAGTAGAGGCATGCATAAGAGCCTTAGCCGTGGTTGGTAAGAAATGTCATATTATTCTATGTGGGCTTTTTTATACCAATGCTGCTTAACATGGCAGTTTAGTAAAATACACACAACTTTTTTTTAACAAGCACGTGAGGATATAAAACTTAATCCTCTTTGAGGAGTTTTTAAGTTGTAAAAGGCTGAAAAATAAGATTGTGGAGCGACACAAAATGTAAAAATTATTATTATTATTTTTTTTTTTTAAGCAAAAAGTCGCAATATATGCCTTCCTATGGACTTGGATTCACACGTCAGTTCTTTACTGAACAGTTCCTCAAGTTCTCTTCAAAGAAACCAGCCCACCTACAAGCAGTCTACATCCTCAAGAACCTTCACTCGTGCCACTGGCACACAGAATCAGTGGGACTACAAGAACATTGTAGAGAAGTTGCAGGTTAGTAGGAGAAAGTAATAGATTATTATGATGTAGGGGGCATGGGCTATTATTGTGTGCATGAAGCTGTTATGTGTCATTAACAACAAGTTAGGCTCAGTTCACAAACACTGGTCCAGATTTATCAATCTGCCTGAAACCAAAACAGAGCTTGGATTCATTTATATGGACAAAACCAGTTTTGGTTTCAGATTGTGCAAGTATTTTGGAAGTATTAGGTCAGTATTTGGAATGAATTCAGAAACTCATCTTGGTCATTTTTTTTTTTTTTTACTAAACGTAGGTGTGAAACCAACGCAGCGAAAACCTTTAAAGGAAAATTTGCACATATTAGACCCACTCCTTCTTTTGGGAAAATTACAGACCAAAATGTGTTCCAAACACTTACTGTAATGCAAACTCAGCCTTAGCCTTTAGAGAGCATAGACCAGTGGTCCCCAACCTTTTTCGACATGGAGCACCCCTTAGAAAACAAATATTGTCGGGCACCCTTACCAAATAATTTTCGTTGCCCATCAAAAAAGTGCCCCAAAAAAATATAATGCACAATACCTATATATTTGTTGGTTATGTATATAACAGTGCTGCTATATACAGCAACTCACAGATGATGTCATCTCTGATCAGTCTTTCACTTTTCTTCTTCATCTGGTCCTGACCATCATGACGATTTCTTTTATCCCCAATGCCTCCAGCTTCACCTACACAATGCCCCTTATTTACTAAGAGTGGAGTGTAGGTTTCTTTGTGGGTTTTAATTCCCCACAATTTATTTCCCACAGTATTTACTAAGGTTTCCCTACATTTTCCACTTTCCCTACACTTTGCTTTTTTTTACACATGCTCTGATCTGTCTGGTTTTCCTCAGCTCAAATCCACCACATTTTATGTGGAAACCTTAGTAAATATGTTGGGTTTTTGTGAAAATATCGGGAACACACCCCTTTTTGGAGACCATGCCCCCTTTCCCATACGGCCACGCCCCCTTTTCAGGGTTTTCTTAGCAAAATGGAGAGTTAGTCGAGGTTTTTTTCAATTCTGGCGCAAATTCTGGCACAAAATCTGGCACAGACAATATTTCGGACGCAATGCGACAGAATCTGGCGCACAACCCGACAAAACATGTCGGGTTTGCAATAGTAAATGAGGGCCAGTGTCTTTATTCTCACCCAAATGCCTCCAGCTTCACCCACACAATGCCTCCCCTTCTGTAATGCTCCAGCAATTCATGGAAGAAAAAAAAAGGGTAGAAAATTACTGTACAGGAAGTGACCTGAATATTTCTTTGTAGGTAAATGTGTAAGTAACTTTATGAATGTACATAAATGTGTGCGTGGGGGAGGTATTTTAGACACTACAGTGTACATAAGGAAATGTCATGCATTTACCATACTGACCTTTTTCATTTGTCTTCAGGATATTATAAATGTGCTAGAGGAACAACTGAAACCTCTTGTAGAAGCAGAACAGTCTGTTCTTGTAGATGTTCTCCATCACCCTGAATTACTCTTTGTTGAAGGAACTAAACCTCGTTCACGATGTGAGAGTGGGGGTTTCATATCAAAGTAAGAGTTTGTAGCTAAGCATCATTCATTAGTCATAGAACATCTAAGATTTTTTCATATGAAATGCTTGACCTCCTCAAGATGCCTTACATGTAAAACCCTTTGAGCAGATTTCTGGCACCTCATCTCATCCTGTACCTCTATACGATCATTTGGAGGGGATGGGGAGGTAACTTTCTTTTTAAAATGTCACAAAAGAATGTCGAGTCCGGCACTGCCTTAAACCAGGTAATAACACTGTGAACCAATATGCGGCTGTATCTGGTGTCCGGTGTGGTGTAGGATGTACTGCTCTCGGCGGTGCTGCTCGTGAATAAATAGGCAAAGGATGCAATCGCAAAAAGCAGATGAAATGGAGCACTCACCCGGTCCGGTGAAGCAGATCGTCTTCTGTATTCACACTTCAGTCTTGCTTCAAATTGACGTGAAGCATGAGCAGGGAGGCGGTAGATGGATCCTGTTTACTTTAGACCTCCGAGTCTGTCTATTTAGGATACTTGATACCACACCAGGGCAACACTATTTCTAGCTGGGAGAACTTTAGCACCGTGTCCATCATCATTAAGAATATTGATTAGTCTGGTTAACGAAATAGTCCCATATGAAAAATTTGTATACCAAAACTGTAGGTGTCCATAGGGAGTCCTTCAAGATATGGGACATATGGAATGATGACCTTTTGGCAACTTCTTGAAACACTGATACTCCTGCTACTCAATGAAATCTAGCCCCCATCCGTGCCTTACATTCTAAACTGAGGTTGTATTAATATTCCACATCGTAAGTATATATGAGGATCCCTCCTGAAATCTGCTTTTTAGCTCATCTTAGTGCTATTGAGCGTCGAGAGATGGCCCCTGTCCAGGAGATCGTAAGGGGTCCCAGCAGACCAACCCCCTGCGATGAGACATTTATTTATTATCCTTTGTATAAGGGTTAGAATTTTTTTCTTAACTACACTGAGCAACAGAAATAATGTGTACTAAAACACATTTTGGGCTCGTTCACATGGACGGTATCTTAAGCTTTGTATCCCCTGACGATGGACCTTACAGTGTTGCCTCTATCTGTGCCTGCTCATAGCGGCGATCTGCCGCTATGAACTGACACACTGGCATGCGTGCGGCGACTCGCACATCGCAGCATGTCTGTCGGGTCCATTGTCGGCGGACCCGCAGCGCATTTTACGATGCGGATCCGTCCGTGTTAACGAGCCCTTAAAGGGTTTGGGTGGGATCCTTGAAAAGTTGTTACAATGCTTTCAGAAAGTCTTCAGATCCTTTCACATTTTGTTATGTTGCGGCTGTGCGTTAAAATAACATTTTAAAATTATTTTAAAATTATCAGTCTGCATCCAATACCATAATGACCTCATAATGGGGAAACAAAATGTGAGTAATTTTTGCACATTTATTGAAAATGTATTTACTCAGTCCTTAGTTGAAGCACCTTTGGCAGCAATTACAGCCTTCAGTCTTCTTAGGTATGATGCCCCAAGGTTTGCACACCTGTATTTGGTGTGCAATATTCTTCTCTGCAGTTCCTCTCAAGCTCTGTCAGGTTGGATGGGGTCTCTCAGTGTACAGCCATTTTCAGGTTTCTTTAGAGATGTTCGATGGGGTTCAAGTCATAGCTATGGCTGGGCCACTTATAGATCTCATTCAGAGTGACCATTGGGTTCTTAGTTACCTTTATTTATAAGGCCCTTCTACCCCTATTTATTAGCTTGGCTGGGCGGCCCCACAGAGATTATTTCAAGTGTCATAGTAAATGATCTAACTACTTATGTCAATGCAAAATATACGTTTTTTCATTTTAATAAATTAGCAAAAACTTAGAACAAAACAAAATATTAAAAAAGTGAAAGGGTCTGAAGACTTTCCAAATGCATTGCATATTATTTCTTGTAATTGTATAATGCCTGCATTTTGAAATGCATTGCTTTTTCTAATTTTTTCTCAGACTTATTCAGCACACAAAAAATCTCATGTCTAGTGAAGAAAAGCTCTGTATAAAAGTTTTACGTACGTTACAGCAAATGTTGGTGAAGAAGAGTAACTATGAGGATCGGGTAAGATAAACCATCACATTGATATTATAACTAATATTATTGACTTAAGGGTGTTTGGTTCCAGTATGCTGTAAATATGATAATGGGTGAAATACAAATACATAGCATGACACAAAAACTAGTACATTAAACATGAGTAAGAAGTAAATTGACAGACTGGTTCACATGGAGAGATTAGCAATATTACAAATCTTTTGTGTGCTATTTTAGTATGGTTTGTACCGTAAAATACAGTTATATAAAAGTGGAAATATGAAAGTATGAAATACACTTAATATTTCATTGTTGGAACGTTAATATTCTCTGAATTAATATTGTAGAATAAAATGGTGGCATAGTTGAATACTCCATCTAGTCATAAATATCATGCATATTACCCCTGTATTTAAGATCTATGGGAATAATTTATTCAGTGAGGACATGCACATCCCCATTTAAAACACGCAGTATCAGGTTCAATTGAATACTGTATAATATTAGAAGCTCTGTTTTCTCAGGATACTTGGTTAGATATATGGCACCTCATCCAGAACTATGAAGTATGTAATATAGTTGAAATGCACTTAGTTGTCTGCACAAGCCCTTAAACCCAGGCTTTCACATTTTACTTCCAACTCATTTGAAAAGTACACTGAACTTTTTCTTTGCATAAATGAAAATGTTTATTTGGCTATAATTTTGCTAGTAGCATCTTTGTAGCCTAAGGAATATTGGCAGAGTGAATAAAATTAGCCAGGGAAGAACTGTCTTGTATCTCTTTGGGTCATAAAGCATAGTTGGGAGCTTTTGTTTGTATTGTTCTTTATACACATATAGATCTACATGATGCCTTAAGGGAAATTTTCTCATTTAGGTCAGAGTACTAGCATAATCCATAATGAAGTATTGCAACAAGTTATTATAAATGAATGGAAAGCAGAATTATGTTAAATACCTCCAACACTGTGGAGTTTGATTGATCAAGAAACAGAGATAATAATTAAAGGGGTATTCCAGGCCAAAAGTTTTTTTTATATATCAACTGGCTCCGGAAAGTTAAACAGATTTGTAAATTACTTCTATTAAAAAATCTTAATCCTTCCTATAGTTATTAGCTTCTGAAGTTGAGTTGTTGTTTTCTGTCTAACTGCTCTCTGATGACTCACGTCCCGGGAGCTGTGCAGTTCCTATGGGGATATTCTCCCATCATGCACAGCTCCCGGGACGTGACATCATCATTGAGCAGTTAGACAGAAAACTTCAGAAGCTAATAACTATTGGAAGGATTAAGATTTTTTAATAGAAGTAATTTACAAATCTGTTTAACTTTCCGGAGCCAGTTGATATATATAAAAAAAGGTTTTGCCTGGAATACCCCTTTAATATAATGAAAGACTAATGTTATCTTATAACTAACCAGCATAGCATGCTTATCTTAATAAACCTGAATTCTAGAAAAACAGGACCCTACTTAAATGCTAAAATATATCTTTACAAAGGAACAACTAACAATAATGTTACCTACACAGCGTGAAAACAATATGGCCCAGATTTATCAAAGAATGTCTACAGTAGAGCTACTTTCCCACGTTTATTTGGGTGGTGGGTATGACTAGCTTGCATCTTATTTATTATGAAGGTACAGCAGGATGATGAGTTTTGCGCAGCTCTGCTGTGGTGGGAAAAGCTCTACCACATACACTTTTTCTAGACACTTGTGGGTGAGGAAAGTAGACACTTTCCGGGGTTCTGAATTTGGAAGGTGAGATGTTTTTACTTAATTTCTCAGAGCTGCCGAGACATTTTTACTTGCATTTTGATTGCAGTGTCTAAGGGGTTAAAGCCGGGCATCACTGTGACCGGGGATGTCTGGCATTAGACATTGGTCCTGGGGGCCGATAGCTGCCAGGACCACCCAGCTATGACCCGCACTCAGCTCCTGAGCGCGTGTCATAGAAGGGGAGTGGGACGCTGTTGTCCACAAGAGGTTAAAGGTTGAATTGCGGAAGGTAGGAGTGATTCTCACGCCTACTGGTAGGTGATGTAGCTTTGCGCCTATATAAGTACCTTTGCGCACAAAATAGCGACTTTGGCAAAAAGTCGCAAATGATAAATAAGTGACCACTGCATGGTCAAATAAAAAAAGTTGTACGGGTAGGCAAAAAGAGTGAAACTGGCTATATCAAAAAACGCATAAAAGTCGCTAAATATGCTGCTTGCACCTGAACTGCGACAAAAAAAATGCTCTAAAAGCAATGATAAATCTCCCCCTATGTGTTTAGTATATTAGCATATGTGTCATCAATATGACTTATTTTTCAAGTTTTTATGATAAACATATATATTTTTTTTATTCTAATTTATCATTTTACTATCTATGTTATCATTTGATCCTGAAATTTTGCAGTTTTAAGTCTGACCACTAGGTTTAATATTAACGGAGACTTCCTGTTGTGCACCTCCCAGCAGTATCCCCCTATCATCACAGACAGGAGTGCAGTAAAAGGTGACGCGTGTATATAGATAAGACAGTAGCTGAGCTCAGCCTTTCCCTTCCTGTAGAATGACCTCTGCACAGGTCACAGAGCATGCCGAGTAAACTATTCCCCTGTCAATAGGGTTTGGTTCAGTATATTGTGTTTAAGTCCAATCTTAAAATCTTGTTTTGTATGTGTTATATGCTTTCCTTACATGACAGATTTTCTTTAAGTGCAATACGGTAGCAACAATACAAAAACAGAAAGACAGTGAAATCTCTCTTATGCTATAACACATATCATACCTATATGCACTACATATCATATATTATTTTCATATGCTGGTGTTCATTTTTTACTACCTAAGTTGGCCAATTCATTGGTCAATAGAATGGTCAATTCAGTGTTAGATTTCTTTTAGACTCTTCTTTCAATTGACCCATTTGCTGCATGTGGATATGTGCATATTTCCCTATTTATTGGATAGAAGGCAGTATGTAGTAGTGTCATTTTGGACTTAGCTGTTATGCATCAAGGTTGCTATTTTTGTTGTATGCATTAACAAAGCAGTCTGCACTGTCCAATGCAGAAGTATCTAGTAAAAAAAAGTGTACACTTCTTTTTATCATCAGAGCCTATGGGTGACGTATGCCACTTAGTGCACCAGTTAAACATGTATGTCTGATGTTTCTGTCAAAACACAGTGTGAAAGGAACCTTTTAATTAAATCTAATTATAGTTTAATGGTGCTCAGCACCACTATGTTGACCATTTAGTTAATTATCAGTGTACAGAATTGCAATATCTTTATAAATGAATCCAGCAATTTACATTTTCTTCCCTCTCTGTATCACTCAATTTTCCCTTCTGTCCCCATAGGGAAATTTACTAAGGAAAACCCTTCTAAATAATTACCTGCAAAACAAGAAGTCAATTGCCAAAGGCGAGACAACTGACAACTCTGCCACTGGTAATAAACGCTTCACCTCCCTAATAAATCACATTTTTTTTTAGGTCCCCACAGTTTCAGCACAGCAACACTACTGCTGTTTGGACAAAAGAAAATGTCTATGATGTGTATAAAACTCTTATACCTCTGAGCAGTAGCTTGCTATTATTTATAAGTTTATGACTATAACTTATACCTTTGTGTTAGTATTCTAGGAACAATAATAATATATTTTTCATATCATAGCCTGTTACTTTTTCCCTTGACATCCATTACTTTCCACTTTTATTTTATTTGCTGTATTTTGGACTGAATTCATATTACCAATTTTATTTATTTATTTATTTTTAAAGGTCAAGACCAGGACTGGTCTGTAATAGCACCAATTCAGTGTAAGCTGGACCGAGAGGGAGCGACAAAACTTGTGGCAGACCTTATAATGAGTTCCAAAAATGAAAAAATCTTTCAAGAAAGCATTTTACTGGCCATTAGATTATTGGATGGTGGTAATACAGAAATACAGGTACTACAAAAACATTCAAACTTGTAGCCTTTCAATTTAATGGGGTTATCCAGGAAAAAACTTTTATATATATATATATATATATATATATATATATCAACTGGCTCCAGAAAGTTAAACAGATGTGTTAATTACTTCTATTAAAAAATCGTAATCCTTTCAGTACTTATGAGCTGCTGAAGTTGAGTTGTTCTTTTCTGTCTAAGTGCTCTCTGATGACACCTGTCGCGGGAGCTGTCCGGGGTAGAAGCAAATTCCCATAGCAAACCTCTTCTACTCTGTGCAGTTCCCAAGACAAGCAGAGATGTCAGCAAAGAGCACTGTTGCCTGACAGAAAAGAACAACTCAACTTCAGCAGCTGATAATTATTGGAAGGATTAAGATTTCTTAATAGAAGTAATTTACAAAACTGTTTAACTTTGTGGTGCCCATTGATATTTATATATAAATACATTTTTTCCTGGAATACCCTTTTAATGTGTAGGGAAAGGTGGATTCCCATCTGATATTGACAGTTTGATATGCTATTTCCATGTGATTAGTTGGAGTCCAGCATCTGGTATCACTGTTGACTGTGAGAACAAAGTGATCAGAGCCCCTTTAGCTTATTCCTTGCACAGCAGCCTCCCTGACCACCTGTTGTGCTGGGCTTAGCCCTAACCAAGTGACATTACTTCAATCCGAGGATCGGTTAGTTAGCTGGCAGTCAGACCCCTACTGATCAATAAGGCTAGGTTCACACTGCTGTTGACTCTTTTTTTGAGCCAAACAAGCCCTGAATGGGTCAGAGCACCACTGAGACCACTGACTTGCATGGGGTCCACCTGGTGTCCGTTATTTTATGTCCGGTATTTTACAGGAGTTGAACTGAGAAAAAAATAGAAAATGCGCTATTTTTTTCTCCACTCAACTCAAAGGGCAGTGTAAACAAGCACTTAGTGATAGCATTGCATAGTGATATACCATCATTCCAAAAAAAAATAAAAAATTAGAGGTACTAGGTAAAAGAAAAATGCCACAGAAAGCTTTGCCATCTTTAGGATTTGACCCCAATCATACTTTGCATGCATCACTCTACTGTGAATGTAGCCATACAAAGGATATGGTGGATCCAATATGAGACGTGTTTCATTTAAATTGAAGTGCCTAGGAAAGACACACAAAACAATACACAAAACAATGTCGCCTTATATATAAATTATTTTACTTTTTCCCCTTAATAATAATGGAGACAATTATTGATAAATCTACTCTGCAGTACTGTCGTTTCGAATTTCTCTCATGGGTATGTTTTTTTTTTAAAGGGTATGCCCATCTGTAAACCTAAAAATGTTAACCAGATTTATATATCTGTTTGTTCCCAGAATTCATTTTACAATTTAATGAAGGGTGACAATAAGTCAGAAAAATTTTTCAAAGTCTTGTTTGAAAGAATTAAAAGTGCTCAACAGGAAATCAAATCCACAATGTCTGTGAACATGAATGATCTGGGGTCAAATGAAACTCCAGAAGTAGGGGGAAATCTAACCACAAAAGGTAACTTATAGTAGACTATGCAATATATGTGAAAAAATACATGTAAAGCTTTATAAAAGGAAATTGTAATGTATTTTTCTTTACCTGCCAAATCAGTGTGTGTACTGTAATAACAATGCACTAATTGTACTGTGTGCTCTGTGATATCACCGTTTTATTGTGTGTAATGTATCTTTCCCCAGTGTTCCTTCTCTGCATGCATTTTTTCTGTGCTGAGCTGCAGAAGGAGAAGGCACTATATGCTATGATATTCTCTACACTCGGGAGCACTGATTCCCCCCTCCCTCCCCCTTTCCACAATTCCTTCTAATAGACTATCATGGGGTCCTGATCAATGTCATGAGCTCTCCATATTCTCTCAATTCCAATGCTTTGATGAATCTTCTGCTACTTAACAAGACATGAAAACTGTTGCCTTCCTGTGCACACATACACAAGCACAGTGCAATGTTTAAAAAAAAAAAAAAAGGACTGAGCAGTGGTGTTCTCAATTGAGCACTGTTAGAAAGTAGTACATCACTCACTAGAAGATGATCTGTGGAACAGGAGAGTCTCTATATCTGTATGTACACTGCTCTAAAAAATAAAGGGAACACTTAAACAACACAATGTAACTCCAAGTCAATCACACTTCAGTGAAATCACACTGTCCACTCAGGAAGCAACACTGATTGACAATCAATTTCACATGTTGTTGTACAAATGGAACAGACAACAGGTGGAAACTATAGGCAATTAGCAAGACACCCCCAATAAAGGAGTAGTTCTGTGGGTGGTGACCATAGACCACTTCTCAGTTCCTATGCTTCCTGGCTGATGTTTTGGTCACTTTTAAATGCTGGTGAGGCTTTCCCTCTAGTGATAGCATGAGACCGAGTCTACAACCCACACAAGTGGCTCAGGTAGTGCAGCTCATCCAGGATGGCAAATCAATGCAAGCTGTGGCAAGAAGGTTTGCTGTGTCTGTCAGCGTAGTGTCCAGAGCATGGAGGTGCTACCAGGAGACAGGCCAGTACATCAGGAGACGTGAAGGAGGCCGTAGGAGGGCAACAACCCAGCAGCAGGACCACTACCTCCACCTTTGCACTGCCAGAGCCCTGCAAAATGACCACCAGCAGGCCACAAATGTGCATGTGTCCACTCAAACGGTAAGAAACAGACTCCATAAGGGTGGTACGAGGGCCCGACATCCACAGGTGGGGGTTGTGCTTACAGCCCAACACCGTGTAGGATGTTTGGCATTTGCCAGAGAACACCAAGATTGGCAAATTTGCCACTGGCGGCCTGTGCTCTTCACAGATGAAAGCAGGTTCACATTCTCAATGAGTTCAGAGTTTCAAAATAGGGACAGACAGAGCAGTAGGAAAGAGGAAAGATAAGGAAAGATAAGTGAAAGATAAGTGAAAAAATGACTAATTTTCTTTAAATATATATGTTACAACATGTAAATCTCTTAGCAAACACTTTTGATGTATGGAAAATGCACATACTTGTGCATTAACCTTAGTGAGGTAACTTGTTATTTAGATAAATGTAGATAAGTTAGGGGGTGTTAAAATTCATAATGTTAACCTCATGATGTTGTTTTTTTCCTCTTAAGGGATTGTGGTGCCTGCTTCTTCGAAGGTCTTAACAGGAGGACCACACCATCGTAAAGGACATGAAGGAGGAGAGCTTGGTGAAGGAAATGAAGTTGGTCCTATTGTCCTAATAATGGAACCAATTTTGAGATTCCTTCAACTCTTGTGTGAGAACCACAACCCAGACCTACAGGTAAGCACCAGTTCATAGTTAGCAGATATGGAAAGCATTATGGCAGACATTTATCATTGTCTATAGACTGTTGTTTGTGTCTAGAAAAGGTGCAAAAAAGGCACAAGCAGGGTTTATTAGTGCCTTTTTGCACCTTCTGATTTTGAGTTGCAATCCACTGATTTTAGCAATACACATGATATGGAAGGGTTTTATGAACTGCGCCTTTTTATGAAGAGGCGCAAAAAAAGGCCCAAAGCCACTGAAAAGTCTCTAAAACGACACCAGACCAGACTTAGCTTTTTGATGTATGTGAAGAATGAAATTTCAGAAAATGTGACCTGCACAAAATGTATCAAATGCTCTGTGACCATTTAATAAATCTTGTGCTCCTACACGTTACCAGCACACAAAAAAAGGTGTAGAAAAATGCTTCACTTACACCTACAGTGATAAATGCTGGCCTATATATTTTTCCCTTTATTGCATTATCAATTATATCTGTTATGTTTTCCAAAGTAATAAAATCTCAATATCTCAGGAACCGGAGGGTTCGCAAAAAGAATGAACATAATCATTATTTTTGTGGAATCTGGAATGCAGAATTTTCTCAGCTGAAAATCTGCTGTGTCAATGGAACATCAGATATTCTACTCACCACAAAGTTAAAGGGGTTATCCAGGAAAAAAACTTTTTTTATATATATCAACTGGCTCCAGAAAGTTAAACAGATTTGTAAATGACGTCTATTAAAAAATCTTAATCTTTTCAGTACTTATGAGCGGATGAGTTGTTCTTTTCTGTCTAAGTGCTCTCTGATGACACCTGTCTCGGGAACTGTCCAGAGTAGAAGCAAATCCCCATAGCAAACCTCTTCTACTCTGTGCAGTTCCCGAGACAAGCAGAGATGTCAGCAGAGAGCACTGTTGCCAGACAGAAAATAACAACTCAACTACAGCAGCTGATAATTATTGGAAGGATTAAGATTTTTTATTAGAAGTAATTTACAAATCTGTTTAACTTTCTGGAGCCAGTTGATATATAAAAAAAAGTTTTTTCCTGGATAATCTTCATGTAGCAGAATTTGCAAGCTGAATTTTTCCACCGGATTCTGCAGGAAAATTCCACCATGTGAACATAACTTATGAGGGCACAATACTAGGAGTAGAGAAATAATCAAAACAGTTGACTGATGGAGCATATCACTTTTATCAGTCAGATTCTTATGAAATTCATAGTAAAAAATATCTGAATAAATGTTGGAGATCAGAGTCACAGGACACTTCCATAAGTGCCCTATTACAGCTCCTTTTTTGTAATATGACCAAGTGCATGAGTCCTAACTTGCAATTCATTGATAAACAAATGGTAGTTTAGATCAGAATTTATAGTCTATTATATGCTAGTCTAACAGAATTTTTCTATGAATAGTTTTTGTCCACAGGAACATAGTGAACAATAGACCATACTATATGCTTCAGAAATGTTAACAGTTTATACGTGTTGTATGTCAAATTATTTTAGTAATTGAATCATTTGCATAATGCTGTGTGTTCATTTTTCACCTTCATTTTATTTTTTTTAGAATTTCTTGAGAAATCAGAGTAATAAGACCAACTACAACTTAGTGTGTGAGACTTTACAGTTCCTGGATATCATGTGTGGGAGCACCACAGGGGGGCTTGGACTTTTGGGCCTATACATTAATGAGAAAAACGTGGCCCTAATAATTCAGACTTTAGAAACCCTCACAGAATATTGCCAAGGACCATGTCATGAGAACCAGGTATATCCCATATTTTAGTATTTATTAAATAAATGACTCACATAAAAAAAAATTTCAACAAATCTGCTATATGTGAATACGACCAGATACTTTACGTTATATTTGTAAATGTTTATACTGGAGCGGTTTGTTTTTGGTGCAGATGCTGAGACCTTGACCAATTGTTGTTGTTGTACAAAATCACTAAGCTGAGAGCTATGGAACTTCAACAATAACTAGCTTTAGGCTATACTCACACGGCAGAATTTCTACATGCAAAATTCCACATCAAATTAAAGCCCAATAGACTTCAATGTAATTCTGCACTTCAGAATTTCCGCATGCGGATTCCGCACCGTTCCCGCGCGAAATCCGCACAAGCCAGAAACCACCCAAATGAGGACACGGAATTGGTGGGGATGTGCGGAAATCCTGCGTGTGAATATAGCCTTATATAGTTGATTTTTGAGAGCTTAACAAGGTTCAGAGAATGTGTATGGCTTGTGGATAACTAATCCAGCCTTTATGAGCTGAACAGGCCCATCAAGGGGCACAATTCTCAAAGTAGTGCTCATGTACTGTTCTTCCACCATTAAGAGGGACTCTCAGCAACCAGACCTTCATTGATCAAAAGGAAACATGGCACAGTTTACACATGCTCAACATAAAAGTATTTTAACAATGTAATGTTCCTTTTTTTTTGTTTTGTTATGTTGTTGCACATAAATCTGATAGCAGCTTCACCTGCACTAAACTGAATATAGAGGTTAATAGTGCAGTGTGATACTGATTCAAATGCAGTTTACCTTAAAAATCTGTTGCACCATTCCAGAAAAAAGCTTTAATAATCCAAATTTCTCTGTGCAATGGAGGCGGTTTCCAGCCTCTCTGAGCAATGAATATCCTACCCACTTCCCAGTGATGCTTCCGCTCTTAGTAAATATTCATCTTTCCTTCTTCAGCACATCTACTAGACATGCCGAGACTTTACCCATGAGACTTGCTGTTTCCCAAGCAGAGTGCACGTGCTGCATTGCCTCTACATTTGAAACTGGGGAGTGCCGAGGCTTTTATACAGTAGGTCATATGGATGATGTCTCGGCAGTCTATTATATGGGCAAAAGTAGACTGGCTGTAGTAGAAAAGATAAATATCTATGAAGGGAGCAGAGTCATTGGCAGTGTGATTGCCAGAGCATTGGCTGGATATTCATTGCTCATAGTGACCAGAGAATGCCTTCATTGCTCGAAGAAGATCATTAGCATATTTGGATTATTACAGTTTTCCATGGAGCAGCGCAATATATTTTGAACTGTTTATGAATTAAAGGAAAATTCTGTTTTGTTTTCAAATAAAACTGTCAGAAATATAACAGATATATAAGTTACTTTTATTTAAAAATCTTGAGGCTTCCAGCCCTTATCAGCTGCTGTATACTGCAGAAAAAGTTGTGTACTTCTTTCCAGTCTGACCACAGTGCTCTCTGCCGACACCTCTGTCCGTGTCAGGAACTGTCCAGAGTAGAAGCAAATGCCCAAAACAAACCTGTCCTGCTCCGGACAGTTCCTGACACAGACAGAGGTGTCAGCAGACAGTGGTCAGACTGGTAAGAACTACACAACTTTCTCTGTAGTTACAGCAGCTTATAAGTACTGGAAGGATTAAGATTTTTAAATAAAAGTAATTTCCTAATCTGTTTCCAGTTGATATGAAAACATTTGTTTTCCACCAGAGTTTCCCTTTAATATCAGCTGGACTATTAACCTGTATATTCAGGTTAGTACAGGTGATGCTGCTGTCAAATTCCTTTTAATATTGCCAACTAGATTTTTCTAAACATCTGGGATTTTCTGTTAGATAATACATTCAATGAAATGTTGTCTGATATGTATTTTGAAGTTGTCATTTTTACATTTGTGTCAATGCATAACAACAGGTAAAACGTGTTTTATTTCAAAATGGATGTATTTTGCTATTCATTTTACACTGTGTGAACATAGCCTCACATTGACAGGCATTATTTAATGTCAATTATTCACAAAATAGACACATAGCAAATGTCATTTTGATCTGAATACAGTATTTAAATTTTTTATTAAAAAGGGCTAACACTGTTTTTTTTACTAACATGTATCACCATACCAGAATGTTGCATTAGCATTAGACTTTGCTGCAAACAATATTCCCAAACTTTTGAAACAAGCTGAAGCACCAGCTTGCATCCTTTAAACATTTTTAAGGCAGCACACCACGTGTAAAGGATTTTTAATGGGCAATTTAAAAGACAAGGGCCCTGATTTACTATTGTAAACCCATGTTTTGTCAGGTTGTGTGCCAGAATTGAAAGAAACCTGACCAACTCTCCATATTACGTAGAAAACCCGAAAAAAGGGGTATGGCCACCGGGGGAAGAGGGGCAACAGATTTACTAAGGTTTCCAAGAAAATGTAGTGGATTTGAGCTGAGAAAAACCCGACAGATCAGAGCATGTGTAAAAAAAAAGCAAAATGTAGGGAAAAGTACAAAATGTAGGGAAACATTAGTAGATACTGTGGAACAAAAATGGTAAGGAATTAAAATCCACAAAAAAAACTCCACTCCACTCTTAGTAAATCAGGGCCAAGGAGTGCAACTCAATGGAATAGAATACTCCATTATGCAGTGTCTGCATAATAAACAGAGTAAAAAATAATGGTAGTACAGTTTAGGCTCAATTTACAATGGATCTATTTGGCCATTGTAGCTTTTGTAAATGTAACCCAATACTCCAAATGAGTAATGGCACTGTGAAAGAATAAGGCGCCTTCTCACTATAACAACCACACTTCAAGATCCTATATCCACATCTATGTATGAGAGAAGTGACCCTCCACTATGTATAAAGTGTAAATTATTTAGTCACCCATATTAACAAGCAACTATTTAAAATCCAAGTGTTATTCCAGCTAGCTCACGGCTTAAAAAAGACTTCTGCTATGTTGTTGCAACATCACGGGTACAGATGAGTGAATAACTAATTTTTGCCTACTACATAGTGTATGGCCACTTCTCTCCTACATAGATGTTGACTAGCAACACAGATCTAAGATTTTTTTCTTGTCTACCTCAAATTCTATTGAATGTTGTATTGTTTTCCTTATGGATCAGTTCTGCACTACATGTCTGAGGAATGAATAAAGTTCACAGTTGAATCATGTTTTGTTTCCTAAGTACTAACACTTGCAAATATACCTACAGTGGGTGGCATATTTGTTCCTTGTTGGTCACTCACAAATAGAGAAATAGAACATGGCCGGACATCCACAACTTGTACAATCATTTAATTGCTTCTCAGCATAAACACAGGTTGTTAGTGTGCCGTTTGATCAAAATGTGCAAGCCCATTTGCCAAATCAAGGCCACCTGATAAGTGTGGGGCCCTAAACTAACACTGGCATAGCGCCGGATGGCGATCACCGCTGCTGTGACACCAAGCCCACTTGTGCTTCCTGCCAGAGGTCTGGGAGAATGCTAGGAGTAAACCCTTATGCAGTCTCCTGCTGATTAAAAATGCCTTTGTTCCTTGTTGGGCTATCTCCATAGGACCAGTTGGCATATATGTGCCCTTAAATTTTGTAAATAAGGCTGTATGGTGGGCCCTCAATTTTGTTTGCGGAGCATCTGGAGTAGGAGTGGCAATTTACAATTTATACGTTTGAGGAAAAATTTTCAGCAAATGTTAATATGTGCACATTTTTGATAAATTATGTCCATATTCTTAAATTTAGCGCAACAACATTGTGCGCAGTAAAGTTTTAAAAAAAAACAGAAAACAATGGAAAAATGCAAATGATAAATCCCTCCTCCCAAAATGTTTTAGAAAGTGATCCTACCATTCCTGGGAAGAAGAATGTCTAAGGCTAAGTTTCCACTTGTTCTTTCCACTCTTTTGGCAAAAATTGCAAGAAAAATGCCAATTCTGGCACATGGCATTTTTTCGGCCAAAAAACACTGCGGCCAGATGTTAGCTGTAAATCAATGAGAAATCGCTAAATAATTTTTCCCTTTTGGCGTTTTTCCACTCTTTTTTGGTATTTTTCAGCTCCTTGGCAGTTTTGCAACGTTGCATCATGTTAATCGTTTTTTGCCCTGAAATCGTGGCATTTTTCTCCCATAGAAGTCTGTGTGATGTTTTTCACTTTTTTAATTTTTTTAGGTAGTACTACTACTTCCATGATAGAAGTAGTAGTACCTGTACTAATTGACATCGCCCGTGTCACTTCTGACACCCGTTGCGATCCTCCTGTATATTGTATAGATGCGGCCGACCGCTCTTTTATGGTCCCCTACACTGCCGTATATATACATCTATTCAAATATCCCGCAGAGAGCTGTGATTGGCTAGATGGTTCTAGCCAATCACAACTCTCTGTGGGAAATATGAGTAGGTGTATATATACGTCAGTGCAGGGGACCATATAGACGCATCTATACATTATACTGGAGGATCACAGCGGGTGTCAGGAGTGACACTCACTGCGAACTGTCTATTAAAGCAGGTACTAAAGCTCCCAGCATGGGGCAGAGTGTGCTCCATGTTGGGAGCAATAGTACCTGCAGTTAAGGACAGATCATAGTGGGTGCCACTCCTGACATGCACCAGTCCTGGGGAACAGTCCCTGTTAAAGGGAACCAATCATCAGATTTTACCCTATATAACGCTTGGTAAAGCGTTATATAGGGTAAAATCTTTATTTTCACCATTCCCGGGGGATGCTCCTGCCCCCAGGGATGGTGAAGATATGAAGTTATAAACTAGTCACCGCCGCCGCCGTAAGTAGTCACCTGGGCGGGGAGCTCTTCTCACCAACTCCTTCGGCCGGAAGCGACGCCCCCTCCGCTTGATTGACGGGCCGTGTCATCACTCTGCTCCGTCTGTTCAGTGAGCGGAATGATGACGCGGCCCATCAATCAAGCGGAGGGGGCGTCGCTCCCGGCCGAAGAACGGGAGTAGATGAGAAGAGCTCCCCAGGTGACTACTTACGGCGGCGGCGGTGACTAGTTTATAACTTAATATCTTCACCATCCCTGGGGGCAGGAGCATCCCCCGGGAATGGTGAAAATAAAGATTTTACCCTATATAACGCTTTGCCAAGCGTTATATAGGGTAAAATCTGATGATTGGTTCCCTTTAAATAGGGGTCTGTCTATTACGTTACTTAATTCCTTTAGAACACGGGGGTGAATGCCATCTGGACCTGGCAATTTGTCTATTTTGATTTTTTTGTAGGCATAACTGTACTTCTTCCTGGGTTAGACAGGTAACCTGTACTGGAGAGTTTACCTTATCTCGCTGTATTTCACCTGGCATTCCATTTTTCCTTGATGAATACAGTGGAGAAGAATTTGTTTAATATATTAGCTTTTTCCTGATCCCCGTTTATAATTTCTTCCTCATCATTTTTTAAGGGCCAACACTTTCATTTTTAACCTTTTTGCTATTTATATAGTTAAAAAACATTTTGGGGTTAGTTTTACTCTTTTTGTCTCTATTTTTGCAGCTTTTATCTGTTTTATTTACATATTTTAAATTTTTCTCTATAGCTTTTCAATGCTTCTTCATTGCCATCCTGTTTAAATAGTTTAAATTAGGGATCGACCGATTATCGGCATGGCTGATATTATCGTCCGATAATCACGATTTTGAGCATTATCGGTATCGGCAATTACCTTGCCGATAATGCACCGCCCACCGCACCGCCCCCAAAACTCCCTGAATTTAAAGTCCCTTACTTTTAAGTCCCTCTCACTTTTATACTTACACTCACTTGTATACTTCACAGTCTTGTATAAAGACACACAATCACTAGCTCAAACAATCGCTTAGTGTACTTGATTTTAGTTACCATATACCACCCCTCTCTCTTCCACTGTTTCTTGTTTAGAACACATGAAGGCACTGGTGGCTGGCTGTCAATAGCAGGATACATAATGGGCACTGTAACTGCAAATTTTCATCTGTCCACCTGTGTCTGAATGTTGGACATGGAAACTGTGGGAGCTGCTCATGCTTCATCAAGCTATCCTTTCTATCGGAGCTTGTTTGCAGTGTATGCATGCCATAAGGCATCTGTTCACAAAACCATCTGTTCCCAATACCTCCTAACAGCTTTGCCAGAATAGTCTAGATGGCGGGCAATTTGTTAATTTTCTCTCAGTTCAGGAATGTATCCTCTCTTATAGTCTGTACCCTGAACAAAATGTCTTCAAGTTCATTATAGAGGCGTGTCTAGAAGTCAGTAATCTCTTTCCAAGAGTTACACTACCCAAAAGTAGGCTCTGGGAGACTTTTTATAGGGCAGCAGGGAAAGCACTTTTACGCCTCCTTGTGGCAAGACCGAGTGTCAAATAAGACCACACCTGTAATAATTTACCTATCTGCCTGAGACATAACTGCATGCCAAGTTGTGCCATTTCTATCTGGAAGCATTTTTATTTGTAATTTAGTGTTATCTTTATTATCAGAAGCATAATGCATAAATAAAAAACTATTGGGGATGGTTATGATAGTCTGCACTAGGCGCAGACTTTGAAAAGTCACAATTTTTCTTATCCTTCTAGTTGCATAGATAAATATGCTAATCATGATATTACCAATTTGTTTTTCAGACCTGCATAGTGACACATGACTCCAATGGCATTGATATAATAACAGCCTTAATTTTAAATGACATCAGCCCTTTGTGTAAATACAGGGTGGACTTGGTTTTACAGCTAAAGGTATGGTATACGGAACTTTAATGATTATTGGGAGAGTGTGTAATTTTATTGTTAACATCTATCGCTTTACGACACCATTTTTTGGTGCTTATCCACATGGTGGTATACTTTTCTTTACAGATTTTGGGAATAATTCATGCTTGCCAAATAAGTATTGCTGGGCATTCATCTTATAATATAATGCTATCATATTTTACATAGATGTATAGGAAACAATGTCCTCAATTATTTTTATTCTAGTCAGGGTAATCAATTGATTATCCATATACTGTAGATTACAGTGAGAAATAGAATGGTATTCATTCCAGAATTAAATCATAGTTTTGTTTGAGTTGGTGTTTTGTGGTCTTCATAAATCTGAGAAAAACAAATTCCCTTGAAAACAACCAGCAGAGAGTGTGCACGTCATTTTAATGATGAATCCAAGACCAAGACTTAGTAGGCCTATTATTAAAGATTTATTATTATCAAAGCACATTTGCAGGCTGGATAAATAATGCACATGCAATGTCTGAACAGCTCATGTACAATAATTATGTCTGCCCATTCTACAGCCTCAGCCACTATTGGTCACTTATTATCTCAGGATGGATTTTTATTAAAGGACAAAGTTTATTCTGAGAGGGTATGCTAGACCCTATGGATTACAAATGCCTAAACTTTGACTTAGAATATATAAAATAAATTTGCAGTATATTTTGCCACCTTAACCTCTTAAGGGCGCAGTCTATAGCGCAGGGTCACGACGTGACCCCGTGTCATAGCGGGTAGGTCCCTGCAGCTAGTAACCCTGGGCTAATAGAATGCAGCACCGATCGTTGTGCTGCACGCTATTAACCCTTTAGACGTGGCGATCAAAGTTGATCGCCGCGTCTAAAGTTGAAAAAATTGCATCCTGGCAGCTCAGTCAGGCTGATCGGGAACACCGCAGTGAAACCGCTGTGTCCCAAACAGCTAGGACGCCAAAGGAAGGTCCCCTACCTGCTTCCTCGGCATCCGATCGGCGATTGACTTCTCCATGCCTGAGTTCAGGGCAGGAGAAGTCAAGCACCGATAACACTGATCATCCGCATGTAGTTCTATGCCGATGATCAGTGTTAGAAATCAATGTAATGCATGTTATAGCCCCTAGATGGAAAAAAAAGTGGGGAAAAAAAGTTACTAATGATGAATTAACCCCTTCCCTAATAAAAGTAGGAATCACCCCCCTTTTCCCATTTAAAAAAAAATGTGTAATTAAAAATAAACATATGTGGTATCGCCACGTGCGGAAATGTCCAAACTATTAAAATATATCATTAATTAAACCGCATCAATGGCGTACACGCAAAAAAAATTCCAAAGTCCAAAATAGTTTATTTTTGGTCACTTTTTATAGCACAAGAAAATGAATAAAAAGCGATCAAAATGTCCAATCAAAACAAAAATGGTACCGAAAACTTCAGATGATGGCGCAAAAAAAGAGCCCCCACATGGAATAATTAAAAGTTATAGGGGTCAGAAGATGACAATTTTAAGCGTATTAATTTTCGGATATGTAGTTACCGTATATGCCGGCGTATAAGACGACTGGGTGTATAAGACGACCCCCAACTTTTACAGTTAAAATGTAGAGTTTGGGATATACTCGCCATATAAGACTACCCCTCTACCGCAGTGTACAGTACCTTGTAGTTCCCCCCACATTAGGTAGGCAGCATGTTCCCCCACATTAGTAGGCAGCATGTTCCCCCACATTAGGTTGGCAGTATAGTTCCCCCCACATTAGGTAGGCAGTATAGTTCCCCCCCACATTAGGTAGGCAGCATGTTCCCCCACATTAGGTTGCAGTTCCCCCACATTAGATTGCCAGCTCCCAGCTCCCCAACATTAGGTCGGGAGTTCCCCAACATTAGTAGGCAGCTCCCCCACATTAGTAGCAGTTCCCCCCACAATAGTAGGCAGTTCCCCCACATTAGTAGGCAGCTCCCCCCATAATAGTAGGCAGCTCCCCCTATAATAGTAGGCAGCTCCCCCCATAATAGTAGGCAGCTCCCTCCCATAATAGTAGACAGCTCCCCCCATAATAGTAGGCAGCTCCCCCTATAATAGTAGGCAGCTCCCCCCATAATAGTAGGCAGCTCCCCCCATAATAGTAGGCAGCTCCCCCCATAATAGTAGGCAGCTCTCCCTATAATAGTAGGCAGCTCCCCCTATAATAGTAGACAGCTCCCCCTATAATAGTAGGCAGCTCCCCCCCCCCATAATAGTAGGCAGCTCCCCCCATAATAGTAGGCAGCTCCCCCTATAATAGTAGGCAGCTCCCCCCCATAATACTAGGCAGCTCCCCCTATAATGGTAGGCAGCAGCCCCCCCATAATAGTAGGCAGCTCTCCCCACATTAGGTTGTCAGCTCCCCCCCCCCCTTCCCCACAGACATACAGCGTCAGCCTCCAGCCATATAAAGTGTATGGCTGGAGGCTGTATGTCTGTGTGCTGCCCCCACAGTGTTCCGGTCACCGCTCCTCCGGCCCGGGATCAAATCTACTGCTATGGCCTATGGACCATAGCAGGAGGTGCCAGTACCGGGGGAGCAGTGACCGGAACACTGAAGAAGATAACGTGCCGCCGGTCACTTACCATTCCCTGGCCAACGCGCGTTCTCCTGCGATGATCCTCCGGTCCTCCTGGTCCTCCTGCGTCTCTATGGTTGTACACACAGGACGTCACTGACGTACAACCATAGAGGCGGAGGACCGGAGGATCATCGCAGGAGGACGCGCGTTGGCCAGGGAATGGTAAGTGACCGGTGGACACAGGCATGTCCGGGATAGGAATACTTCTGTTACGCCTAGCGCTCCGGGTCCCCGCTCCTCCCCGGAGCGCTCACGGCGCCTTTCTCCCTGCAGCGCCCCGGTCAGTCCCGCTGACCGGGAGCGCTGCACTGTCTTGGCCGTTGGGGATGCGATTCGCACAGCGGGACGCGCCCGCTCGCGAATCGCATCCCAGGTCAATTACCCGTCCCGGTCCCCTGCTGTCATGTGCTGGCGCGCGCGGCTCCGCTCTCTAGGGCGCGCGCGCGCCAGCTCTCTGAGACTTAAAGGGCCAGTGCACCAATGATTGGTGCCTGGCCCAATTAGCTTAATTGGCTTCCACCTGCTCCCTGCCTTTATCTGACCTCCTCCCATGCACTCCCTTGCCGGATCTTGTTGCCTTGTGCCAGTGAAAGCGTTTAGTGTGTCCAAAGCCTGTGTACCTGAACTTCTGCTACCCATCCTGACTACGAACCTTGCCGCCTGCCCCCGACCTTCTGCTACGTCTGACCTTGCCTCTGCCTAGTCCTTCTGTCCCACGCCTTCTCAGCAGTCAGCGAGGTAGAGCCGTTGCTAGTGGATACGACCTGGTTGCTACTGCCGCAGCAAGACCATCCCGCTTTGCGGCGGGCTCTGGTGAATACCAGTAGCCTCTTAGAACCGGTCCACTAGCACGGTCCACGCCAATCCCTCGCTGACACAGAGGATCCACTACCTGGAAGCCGAATCGTGACAGTAGATCCGGCCATGGATCCCGCTGAGGTGCCGCTGCCAAGTCTCGCTGATCTTCCCACGGTGGTCGCTCAGCAATCGCAGCAGATTGCCCAACAAGGACAGCAGCTGTCGCAGTTGACCGCCATGTTACAGCAACTTCTGCCTCTGCTACAGCAGCAACCATCTCCTCCGCCAGCTCCTGCACCTCCTCCGCAGTGAGTGGCTGCTCCTAACCTCCGCTTGTCCCTGCCGGACAAATTTGATGGGGACTCTAAACTCTGCCGTGGATTTTTGTCTCAGTGTTCCCTGCATATGGAGATGTTGTCGGACTGGTTTCCTTCAGAACGGTCTAAGGTGGCGTTCGTAGTAAGCCTTCTTTCAGGAAAGGCCTTGTCTTGGGCCACACCGCTCTGGGACCGCAATGATCCTGCCACAGCCACAGTCCAGGCCTTCTTCGCTGAACTCCGGAGTGTCTTCGAGGAGCCAGCCCGAGCTTCTTCTGCCGAGACTGCCCTGTTGAACCTGGTCCAGGGTAATTCTTCCGTTGGCGAGTACGCCATACAATTCCGTACTTTTGCTTCTGAACTATCCTGGAATAATGAGGCTCTCTGCGCGACCTTTAAAAAAGGCCTATCCAGTCGCATCAAGGATGTGCTGGCCGCACGAGAGATTCCTGCCAACCTCCAAGAACTCATCCATTTGGCTACCCGCATTGACATGCGTTTTTCTGAGCGACACCAAGAGCTCCGCCAGGAAAAGGACTTAGATCTCTGGGCACCTCTCCCACAGCATCCTTTGCAGTCTTCGCCTGGGCCTCCCGCCGAGGAGGCCATGCAAGTGGATCGGTCTCGCCTGACCCAGGAAGAGAGGAATCGCCGTAGAGAAGAAAATCTCTGTCTTTACTGTGCCAGTACCGAGCATTTCTTGGTGGATTGCCCTATCCGTCCTCCACGCCTGGGAAACGCACGCACGCACCCAGCTCACGTGGGTGTGGCGTCTCTTGGTTCCAAGTCTGCTCCTCCACGTCTCACGGTACCCGTGCGGATTTCTTCTTCAGCCAACTCCTCCCTCTCAGCCGTGGCCTGCTTGGACTCCGGTGCCTCTGGAAATTTTATTTTGGAGTCGTTTGTTAATAAATTCAGCATCCCGGTGACCCGTCTCGTCAAGCCGCTCTACATTTCCGCGGTCAACGGAGCCAGATTGGACTGCACCGTGCGTTACCGCACAGAGCCCCTCCTCATGTCTATTGGACCCCACCTTGAGAGGATTGAATTCTTCATTCTCCCCAACTGTACCTCTGAGGTCCTCCTCGGTCTGCCTTGGCTCCGGCTTCATTCCCCCACCATTGATTGGACCACCGGGGAGATCAGGAACTGGGACTCTGCCTGCCACGGGAAGTGCCTCTCCCCCCCTCCCAGTCCCGTCAGGCAAGCCTCTGTGCCTCCCCATGGCCCCCGTCCTGGTGTCACACTGCCCCGTGCCAGGCCTCGCCCTCTGCCCTCCCTCCCCATTCCCACTCCTGCTGTACTGCCTGCCGTTGGGGAAACCCTCCATTCTTTCCCGGTGTCCTCATCCCAGGGGAGGCAGTTACCGGACAAAGAGAAGGGGAGACCTAAGGGGGGGGGTACTGTTACGCCTAGCGCTCCGGGTCCCCGCTCCTCCCCGGAGCGCTCACGGCGCCTTTCTCCCTGCAGCGCCCCGGTCAGTCCCGCTGACCGGGAGCGCTGCACTGTCTTGGCCGTTGGGGATGCGATTCGCACAGCGGGACGCGCCCGCTCGCGAATCGCATCCCAGGTCACTTACCCGTCCCGGTCCCCTGCTGTCATGTGCTGGCGCGCGCGGCTCCGCTCTCTAGGGCGCGCGCGCGCCAGCTCTCTGAGACTTAAAGGGCCAGTGCACCAATGATTGGTGCCTGGCCCAATTAGCTTAATTGGCTTCCACCTGCTCCCTGCCTTTATCTGACCTCCTCCCATGCACTCCCTTGCCGGATCTTGTTGCCTTGTGCCAGTGAAAGCGTTTAGTGTGTCCAAAGCCTGTGTACCTGAACTTCTGCTACCCATCCTGACTACGAACCTTGCCGCCTGCCCCCGACCTTCTGCTACGTCTGACCTTGCCTCTGCCTAGTCCTTCTGTCCCACGCCTTCTCAGCAGTCAGCGAGGTAGAGCCGTTGCTAGTGGATACGACCTGGTTGCTACTGCCGCAGCAAGACCATCCCGCTTTGCGGCGGGCTCTGGTGAATACCAGTAGCCTCTTAGAACCGGTCCACTAGCACGGTCCACGCCAATCCCTCGCTGACACAGAGGATCCACTACCTGGAAGCCGAATCGTGACAACTTCTATTTATGTGTCCGGCCCGTCTCCCGTGTGCGGCTGCAGGCGGGGGGCCGGCCCTAGCAGGTAAAAACTAATACAGTCTACTAAAAACCAGGGGGCCTCCAGCTGTTGTGAAACTACAACTCCCAGCATGCCCGGACAGCCTTTGCCGGTTCGGGCATGCTGGGAGTTGTAGTTTCACAACAGCTGGATGCCCCCTGGTTTTTAGTATCAGTAATTAGTTTTTACATGCTATGGCCGGTCCCCGCCTGCAGCCGCACACGGGAGCCGGGCCGGGCAGATAATCAAAGGTATTCCTATGCCGGACCCCAGTACCTGGGGTATAAGACGACCCCCGACTTTTCAGAAGAAAATTCGGGGTTAAAAAGTCGTCTTATACACCGGGATATACGGTATGATTTTTTTTCTAGAGGTAAGACAGAATCAAATCTATATAATAAGTAGGGTATCATTTTAACCATATGGACCTACAGAATAAAGATATGTCATTTTTACCAAAAAATGCACTGCATAGAAACAGGAGCCCCCAAAAGTTAAAAAATAGAATTGTTTCTTCAATTTTGTCGCACAATGAATTTTTTTCAGTTTCGCCGTTGTTTTTTTTTTTTGTAAAAGGACTAATGTCACTGCAAATTAGATTTGGTGACACAAAAAATAAGCCATAATATGGAATTTAGGTGCAAAATTGAAAGGGTTATGATGATGTATAATCACCTTTTTGTGGCATAACCCGGCGTGTCCCCTATAACACTTCTTGAGTCAGGATATGTAGCCTGGACATTTCTATAACAGCAGTCTGGCTCTGTAGTTTAGAATATATTCATTAATGACCTTGAAAAGGTGTTGACTAGTAAAGTAGCAATTTTTGCAGATGATACTAAACTCTGTAAAGCGGTAAACACTGTAGAGGACAGTGCACTATTACAAATGGATCTGGATAGGTTGGAGGTTTGGGCTGGGAAGTTGCAGATGAGGTTCAACACTGATAAATGTAAGGTAATGCACATGGGGAGGAAAAACCTGGGCTGGGATTATGTATTAAATGGGTTACACTTGGGATGACTGATGTGGAAAAGGACTAAGGAGTCTTAGTTAACAGTAAATTTAGCTGTAGTGACCAGTGTCGAGCAGCTGCTGCCAAGGCAAATAAAATCATGGGGTGCATCAATAGGGGCATAGATGCCCACAACAAGGAAATAATTGTACCACTGTGCAAATCACTAGTCAGACCAGAAATGGAATACTGTGTACAGTACTGGGCACCAGTGTACAAGAAAGATATAGTAGACCTGGAGAGGGTTCAAAGACGGGCAACCAGAGTAATACAGGGAATGGGAGGACTACAGTACCCAGAAAGATTATCAGAATTTGGGTTATTTAGTTTAGAAAAAAGAAGGCTTAGGGGAGACCTAATAACAATGTATAAATATTTCAGGAGACCTTACAGAGATCTCTCCCATGATCTATTTATACCCAGGACTGTATCTATAACAAGGGGGCATCCTCTACATCTTGAGGAAAGAAGGTTTCTACACCAGCTCAGACAGGGTTCTTTAATGTAAGAGCAGTGAGACTATGGAACTCTCTGCCAGAGGAGGTGGTCATGGTGAACTCTGTAAAATAATTCAAAAGAGGCTGGATGCATTTTTGGAGAGTAATAACATTGCTGGTTATGTATACTAGATTTATAGGGACAGAACGTTGATCCAGGGATTTATTCTGACTGCCATATTTGGAGTCGGGAAGGAATTTTTACCTCTAGTATGAAAGTTTTTTGCCTTCCTCTGGATCAACTCAGTAGGGACTGATTAGGGATATTGGTTCAACTTGGTGGACTCTGGTGGTTTTTCAACCTTATAAACTATGTTACTATGTTACCCTAGGTTCTCCACCTTTTATACATGTACCACTGGAAGTATGCAATGTCTTTAGTGGTGCTTTGCACTGTCCTCATGATGTGCTTTGGGGTAGTTTGACGTATTTAATTGCATTGGAGGTACTTGAGGCCAGTATTTTTTCTAAATAATTTGATTCATGGAAAATAGGAATTATCCAATACTTACCTTTCTGGCTCCCCCACCACTGCCATTCCCACTGTGCCCGCACTTCCTTAAGTAAGTGTAAGCTCAATGCATTGCCTGCCTGTCAAACACTTTGCCTTATTTGATTACACAGAAGTGTGTAAAACAATAGTTGCCCTTTGGCAAACACCATCATGACACACTAACCAGCAATATTTATATTTTTGACAGAAAAGCTTTTGCCAGGAGTAACCCTTTAATTTAATCTGTAATTTAAAAATACCATACAGGATATGTGCTGCAGCCTAACCAACTCTTAACTGAACCACCTTAATTTATAACATATAACACATTAGTTTTTCTACTGTCACATGTATAAAAATAAAATTTGTATAAAATTAATCTCTGATGTTAAGGACACAATTTGAAAGAGATTAGAGGCACTATATGCACTATATACTGTAGGGGCTACTTGTCTCTCCCTGATGACAATAAGTCAACTTATAAGTGCTTCCTCTCCTTGCAGTTCATATGTCACTGCAGAGGCTAGCATTGGGCATTTTGGATGGCACTGAACAGGGGTATTTATGGCTAGAAGTTTATGAGTGAAATTGTGGCAATGTATGGGGGGCAGTGGCTGATACTGCACTGTCGAAGCAGTATTTGTGACAGGCACTATATTTGAGTACAGACCTTAAAGGGATACTGCTGCCAGAATTAACTTATCCCCTATCCACAGGATAGGGTATATGTAACTGATCGCGGGAGGTACAACTGCTGGGGCATTAACTAATTATTAATTAGTTCCTATTGTTTTTTGATTGTCATAAAATTCCTCTGTAAATTCTTATAGTTTTGTTTCCATTGAATTATACATTGTACCAAGTGTCCCAAGTATAAAATATTGTATCTAATTCTTAACATTGATATCATACAGGACAATGCATCAAAGCTGCTTTTAGCCCTCATGGAGAGTCGTCATGACAGTGAGAATGCAGAAAGAATTCTTATCAGTCTACGACCCCAAGAATTGGTAAGCAACTTTTAGTATTAAAGTGACATGTTATGTGATTCCTAACATATCTGAAGATTCATTTACTGAAGATTTATTTACTAAAAAAGACATCTTACCCAGAAAAAAATATTACTGCCTCTTCTTAGGCGCTCAGTCCGACTGTAGTAACAAACTCTAGACTCTAAAAACAGAGCGACCAGGACAAAACACAAAGTACAGGAGGGGCTTAGCTAGTGCTATGTTCAGCAGAGAAGGAGAGCCTGGACTCTGGGAAGCTGTTTCTTGTCATCCTATTACTGTATGCACACAGTGTTCCCTCTTGAATGTAATTCCCTATACCCCTTCCTTTAGCTTGTCATTATTAACAGCAGCTCAGTAGTAAGTGTAATCCTTTTATTTCTGTGCTGTAGTTTATTTCCTTTCTGCTCACATAGTAAGCCAGTGCTACATTAAAGGAGAATTGTCACACAGAGTATCGCCACGCAATCTCCTGCACGGTACCCCGGCTCTCCCCGGGAATGAAGCGTGTCGACCCCTGCATGAAGCAGTGGCCGAAACACCCCCTCCATGTATCTCTATGGGAGAGCCAGAGATAGACATTCCCCATTACCGGGGAGAGCCGGGGTCCAGTGCAGGACGATGGCACGATATATATCTCCTTTAACCTCTTCTTCCCCCACATTCAATCTATAGAATTGTACTGTAAATCATCAGGCCAGGGAAAAGGAAGCCCTATGTACATACTACTGGCAAACAGCCCAGTTCTGGTCTCATTCTGAAATGGACAGAATGAGAAATACCTGTGCACCATGGATCACCTTGTCATCTATCTGAAGGGTTAATATAACAAAACCATGCAAGTTTATATAAATCTTTTGAAACGACAGGTACATTTTAAACATATTTAAAAATAATTTTTGGGGATGTTTTTTCTAATCTAATATAATTCATTCTGACCACTAAGCCTAATAACAACCTGACACCTACTTTTCTGTAGAGATCATTTTCCAGCAGTTCCCTCCTAATCATCACAGGCACCAGTAGATACATAAGACTTCTGCACAGATCATAGAATATGTCCAGAAAACTCTCCTACAGAAGGCAGTAAAATCAGCTCCACTCTTTGGGGGTTATTTATCAATAATGGTCTAGGCTAGATCATTTTTGTTGTTTGTCTAGATGTGTTTTTTTTGGTGGTGCTGCTCCAAATTTATCATATTGTCGCAGTGACCATGATAAATGTTACGCAGATCTGCACCAAGATTATTTTATACCGCCGCTTTCAGATCATGCCTACCCTGCTTCTGAGGAGCTAGTTTATCTGTTTGTTTGGCTTTATTTGTTTTAGTTTTAATGCAAATGAATGTCTAAAAGAAGGTCTGCAAAGAGTGTCTCAAATTTGAACAGTGGTTTACCTTGCCGCAGGCCATAAAAAAAAAAGTTATTGTTCGAGAAATGGAGGTTTTAGTTGAACATATATATATTTTTTACCTTTCATTTTATTTATTTTTTTGTTATTATCACTTTGTCGGATATTTTTTTAAACTTGGGCACATGAAATTGCCAACAATCTTATTGTTTCTTATGTCTTTACCATTCCTTTTTTGTACCTTAAAAAATATATCTGATTGTTTCATATGGACAACTGCTTTACTTTTCATTTGCATTTTTTTTTCTAATTTTTAACTTTTTATGTCTTTAAACGTTCTTATTCTCTATCTTATTCTCTTTCTCTCTCTCTCTCTCTCTCTCTCTCTCTCTCTCTCAAAAAAAATTGCATATGTAGACCAAAAAAAGCAATAGAACACAATGATAAATAACCTCCTCTGTGGGTATGTCCATGGGGCTTGCAGTTAAAAGCAGTTCAGGCAAGATGGCTGTACCATATTAATATACTAAAAAAATAAATACAAATATTTGAAAAAACTGATTAGAAAAAACATATTTCAGTATTTGCCTCTAATCAGTAAAAAAATCTAAGTGATATATTCAATTTAAATGTATTGTACCTTTATCAATAAAATTTCTGCTATATTGTAGATGTCACCCTACTGTATCCAGAATATATATTTATTAACACTTGAGATGTCTTTATTAGGTGGATGTTATCAAGAAAGCTTACTTTCAAGAAGAAGAAGGAGACTCTGATGCGTCTGATGTGTTACCACGTGAAGTTGGACATAACATTTACATCCTTGCTTTGCAGGTTGGCCCTCGTGATTTTATTTCCTTTTTTATCATGTTACTATGTTAGTACTGTATTTCTATAAATTAGTCACCACAATATGATGATGGGTAATATAATGCAGTAATATCCCTTTATAAAGAGCATAATGTTCATATAATACTTTTTTAATTTTATTTTTACGCCAACAGTTTGCAAGTTTGGCATGTATAAATGTTTATGCATAGAAGGACAAAACAAGCTACATCATTTTCCAATTAGTTACCAGTTTTGTACAGTTATTGATTTTTTTTAAAGCACAAATGTCACATAAAAATAGGGCAATAAGCTGTCAACACAGCCTACAAGCCTACAAGCTGCTTACTGGTAGACTGCAGCCATATCTTTGTTTTGGCACTCTTAAGCTGTAAAATCAACTTTTATTCACTGTCGCTAACAGTCGGAGAGGGATGGCCATGTCTCTTTTCATCAACGTCACAGTGCCAAAACAAAAGTATGGCTGCCGAATACCAGTAATCAGCATGTAGGCTTTGTTGACGGTTTGTTAACCTGTTTTTATGAGACAGTTGCACTTTAAGTTTTTGCCATAATAAAGAACTTATGAAAGATGAAGAAAAAGTTTTACCTTTTACACCATGGTCACAGGCCATAATTATGGCAGGCACATTTTGCCAGCATGTATCAAGAGGATGTGCCTCTTTATAAATGTCAGCTAATGCTTATGCCACAACTTTTGGATTGCCTTCAGCACACACATGTGTGCTGCAGGTAATCCAAATACACTTGGCTGGGCATAAATGTGCACCAAACACTTTTATCTGTCGGCTGTATACTATACAACACTGCCTAGCATAGCACTGTATAGTATACTGGGGCCCAGACTCTGAGCTGGCCTACTGCCAGCTCAAAGCAGGGACTCCAGACAGATCAGCGATCTGTGATTTCAGAGCTTGGCTAGGCAGAAGATATACATTGCATTCCTCTTGACCAGGAAAGAGTAAAGGTATGTTCACACTGCAGAAACTCAGCTCGAGGAATTTCACGAGCGGATATTCCGTCAGGCGGCCACCGCCGAAGATACTTTGGCGGTGGGACGGCGGGGCACTGCGCTGTCACCATCGAGGCTATGCAGTACTCGCGGAATTCCGTGCAAAGAATTAACATGTTCTTTCTTTGCGCAGAGCAATTTCAGCGGCGCTGAAGACCCGTTCACACTGCGGGAATTCCGCAGTGTGTACATACCCTTAGGGAGCAATCCTCTGATGCTGTATACAGCTGTGCGCTATGTATGGCTGTATACAGCACATCCCACAAACTTTCTTATTTTGTGCGGCACTCCCGGACATGATAAATCCTAGCATACATGATGCATCACAATGAAAACTCCCACAAAACGCTCGCTGAGAACAAAAAGTAATTTACGCTGATAAACCTAGCTTGGTACATGCTTCGCACAAGGTGCACCCCACCAGCGCAGGATTTTAGACTTAAATATAGGTTCATACATGGGCCCTTTATATTCTGTGATCAGCATTGACTGTGGTATGTAAAGGGTTTAATGGATGACACGTGCGCTTGGTATAGGGGGTCATTTACTGGCCAAGATGGGATATTTAGGCTGCTGCAGTGACCACTAGAGAAAATGAAGAAGCTTATTGCGTAGTTTTTCTACACTTAATTAAAAGGGTTTCCACAGACTTTTATACTGATGATCTATCCACTCAAGTGAATGGGACAAGCTACAGTATCAGCTATAACCACTACTGAATGAAGAGCTTGCATCAGTGCCTTGAATCTGACACTCATTTATTGGATATACCCAATATCTGTGCAGCAGATTTTCTTTTAAGCTCTGAGCATGGACCTAACAACAACAACACCATGGTAAGAAGTGGTCCTGACTTAAAAGGAACACTACTACACTGTCCCTGACTATAATACTGTCACACAATGCCCCTGAGTATAATACTGTGACACAATGTACCGCTGAATAGAATACTAGCACACACTGGATCCCTGAATATAATACTGCCGCACACTGCACCTGAGTATAATACTGCCTCACACTGTCCCCTTGAATATAATACTGCCACAAACCATACCCCTAAATACCACTACTCGCTGTACCCCTGAATATAATATTGCCACACACTGTACCTTTGAATATAATAATACCACACACTGTTTCTTCTCAGTTCGGCTGAATCATACTCCTGTACTGTCCCACTCTCAGACTCCTGTTTCCCTCCAGTTCTTTTGCCCTCCTCTACTCCCCTCTGCCACCCTCACACTCCTCTGTCCTACTCCAGACCTCTTTGCCACCTTACAGATTCCTGTTCCCCCTCCACACTGCTCTGTTGTCCCCCCAACATACCCCCCACTGTCCTGCTCCAGTCCTCTCAGCCCCTCCCCTTTACAGACTTCTTTTTCCGCCTCCAGACTCCTCTGTCCTCAAAGACATCTGTGTCTTGCTCCATAACCTTCTGCCTTCCCTTAAGACTCCTGTTCTCCTGTTTCCCACTATAGACACCTCTTTTCCCCTTGCAGTTTCCATTTTCCCCTCCAAACCCTTCTGCCCCCCCCCTTCTCAGACTCATGTTTCTCCCTCCAGACCCCCCCCTTAACAGATTTCTGTTTCCCCCTCCAAACTCCTCTATGCCCTCTAAAACACCCCTTAAACTCCTGCTCCAGACCCCTCCTATCCTCCCTTACAGACTCCTGTCCCCCTTTCCCCTCTGTTCCCCTTCATGGTTATCTGGTAGGATCTTCTGGCCACAGTTACTGTCCCACAGTTTCTGGTGAAAGAGAGAGCAGAGGATCGCTTGTCACAGGTGATGCTGCGAGCAGAGGGAGCTCTTTGCCGCACACATGTCTCCCACTTAGACCATGCCCCCAGCCTTCTTGCTAGCCTCCCTCGATACTATGTCCTGCCCAGCCACAGAATGACAGCAGCATTGCGAAGTAAGAATACTGCTGTCGTGCGGGCACTCCCTTAGTCGGCTACATGGCTGTGCAGCAAACACTGGAAATCACCAAGTAAAACGTTGTAATATGGCCCATTGCATGCTATATCATGAAAACACTATGGGGGACATTTATCAACGTATTGACGGCCTTTCTTTTTTTTTTGCTTACTCTGGGCACACAAAAAGTTGCATGTGCGCCTAAGCACTTTTTTTTTGCAACTTTAGTGGATAAGCAAAAAGTTACAAACAGCCCCTACCTAAGCAAATTTCAGTTTTCACTTTGCAGTGGTCGGGAATTTATCATGTCCAAAGGTGGCACTTAGGCAAAAAAAAAGTCGCAAACCCTTTACAAGTCTGCTCCAGGTCTGACCTGGAGAACAAAGCTCCTGTACATGAGCAAATTTAAAAAGTCCCCCAAAAAACTCTCACAAAAGTATCAGTCTCAAAAAAGTATCAGCCACTCTTTTGTTTTGCTTATGTGCTCCAAATGTATCAACTCCCTGTGATAATATGATAAATACAGTATGTAGCACATTTGGTTTGCTTACCAAAGCAAACAATGATAAATGCCTTCCTAAATGTACAAGTGGGATATGAACCCAGAGGGTAAATTTACATGCGGGAGATTTGGTGCAGAAATATCTGCAATTGTCCTAATTATCTGAAATATTCTTATGCAAATTAATATATCTTATTGCATCACAATAATTTATTCAATATATCTGATGCATGTAAACTCACCCTAATATTCCTTAGTGTTGTATATGCTGTAGATTCCTGTAGGTTTTCTGGTAGGCAGGTTTCACACATACTGTAGATTTTCTGCTGCAGAGTTCAGATATTTATTTACAATGATTTAGGCTATGTTTACATGTTCTGCTTAAGCTGCAAATTTTTATGTCGCAGGTTTGATGCTGTAGATTTTATGATGTGTTCAGCTATTTATTTATATTGATTTAGGGTAAGTTCACACATGTGTTTTTTGCTGCAATACACAGCATAAAATCTCCAGCATATACTATATATGTGAATAAGTTAAATATGCTGAAATTATATTTCAAAAACAGTTTTCTGTTTGCAGAGCAACTCATAGATGCAGTTATCTAACAAAGAAACAGCAATTTTTATTGATTCTCCTTTCTACAATATTACACATAATACAACTAATTAATGTAAATTAGCACAATTTTATGTCATTTGTTTGTAGCTGGCACGCCACAACAGGCATCTACAACAACTTTTAAAGCCTATCCGAAGAATTCAAGAGGAGGAAGAGAGCATCTCTACTATGGTAATACTAGCTCTATTTGTTTATCAAGTTTAATCTATATATATAAAACTCAACGTGTGTGTGTGTGAATGTTCCAGCATCACGTTGAAACGGCTAAAGATATTAACATGAAACTTGGCACACATGTTACTTATATGTCAACAACAAACATAGGATAGGTGATTTAACCCTTACTCACCCCCATTTGCCAGGGGCAGGGTTTATGTTTAAAGTCCCATACAAGTCAATGGGAAATATATGTTACTGCATAACTTCCAAACGGCTGGAGATATTTCGATAATACTTGGTCACATGTTACTTATATATCCACTTAAAATATAGGATAGTTAATTTAACCCTTAACTACCCCCATTTGTGAGGGTCGGGGTTTTTGTTTAAAGTCCCATGCAAATCAATGGGAAATGTATGTTCCCACATAACTTCCGTACAGCTGGAGATATTTCAATAACTGGTACACATATTACAGGTCGGGATAGGAGGTTGACATAGGAGGTCGGGATAGGAGGACCGGGATAGGAGGTCGGGATTGGAGGACGGGATAGGAGGACGGGATAGGAGGATGGGATAGGAGGTCGGGATAGGAGGTCGGGATAGGACGACGGGATAGGAGGACGGGATAGGAGGACAGGATAGGAGGACGGGATAGGAGATCGGGATAGGAGGAGGGGATAGGAGGACGGGAAAGGAGGTCGAGATATGAGGACGGGAAAGGAGGACGGGATAGGAGGACGGGATAGGAGGTCGAGATAGGAGGACGGGAAAGGAGGTTGAGATAGGAGGACGGGATAGGAGGTCGGGATATGACAACAATATATGAGGATGGGATATGAAGTCAAAAGCTTCCTCCTTTGTTTATTTTCCTCCCCAACACGGATTAGGAAGGAAAAACCGGGCAACGCTGGGTACTCAGCTAGTCTATATATATAAAACTCAACATGTGTGTATGTATGTGTGTATGTTCCAGCATCACGTTAAAACGGCTAAAGATATTAACATGACACTTGGCACACATGTTACTTATATGTCAACAACAAACATAGGATAGGTGATTTAACCCTTACTCACCCCCATTTGCGAGGGGCGGGGTTTATGTTTAAAGTCCCATACAAGTCAATGGGAAATATATGTTACTGCATATGTTACGAGATAGGAGGTCGAGATAGGAGGTCGGGATAGGAGGTCGGGATAGGAGGACGGGATAGGAGGATGGGATATGAGGTCGGGATAGGAGGTCGGGATAGGAGGAGGGGATAGGAGGAGGGGATAGGAGGTCGGGATATGATGACAGGATGTGAGGTTGGTATATGAGGTCGAGATATGATGACGGGATGTGAAGTCAAAAGCTTCCTCCTTTGTTTATTTTCCTCCCCAACAAGGATTAGAAAGGAAAAACCGGGCAACGCCGGGTACTCAGCTAGTGTTATATAAATATGACTAACAATGCACCTATTGTTAGCAGTTTTACCCCATTTTTGCATTGTTCTCTACCGGTCTATCCTGCCTCTAGTTCACAGACACTTTTTTATATCACTTTTCATTTCCAAATACATTTTTAAACAGGAGACAGTGAAGTTCGGCAGACAGGATTCTCTTGGCAGATTTCAGTAATTAAATATGACTAAGTTCATGTGATATATTAACTTAAATTGAGAGATTGTCCAAGTGTAAGACAGACTTAATTGCCAATATTTATCAGCTCTGAACTTTTCAGGTATATTCTATTTCATTAAGTTTATGTATTAGGTTAACTATGACTATAAATAAAAAAAAATCATTATTGCAATACAGGTGTAGTCTTTTCAATATCATTAGGTGAAATACAAAATGTAAATGAAAGAGCATGTACACTTACAGGAAATGTTCATCTTCCATGTTCCCTGCACCTTAATGGGCTTTCTCTTTCCCAGTATCTGATTTTTCATCTAAAGTGCTATTTTGCAGTCATTTTTATGAGTGGAAACAACTGTAAACCAGAAAACTTATAGCACGGTTAAAAACAACAATTAATGAAAGTTGCCCTTGTTACATTATGTGCTGTTAGAGAAGGATTACATGTGCTAGTTGGTTTGTGAAGAGAATTAGTACAAGTTATACATATAGATTCAGTTACAAATCTTGAATTTTAAACTGTATGGTGCAGATGCAATTACCTCTAAAAGTTCTTAGCTAGTTGGAAGAAATATGTAATGAAATGGCTCAGGAGCTTTGTGTAGTTTGGCTCCCTAGTACAACAACTCAAGCTAAGGCTCTGTTCATGTGTGTTGAAAGCTCCTTTTAAATCCCTTCATCACATATTCTGTCATATTTGGTAGAAAGGATAGCACTGCATGCAGCATTATTGTTCCCATAAAAATGATGGAACCAACAGAGCCCATTAAAAGTCAAAGTCCATTTGGCGCCATTTGTGTCCATTAAATGATGGATCTGCAACGTCATCATTTACACTTTTTATTTTTAAGGATAGGGACTCATAGCGACCATTACAAAGTGTCCTTATCCTTGGAAATGCTGCATGAGGTGAAACATGTTGGAGGGTATAGTGTATAAGTGTTTTTATACCAGATCATAGCAATGTGTACTATATCGACACAGCCATTCTAGATATACTGTGCCAGATATATACCATGGTATAATGTAAAGCCATACAAATATTTTGGTATTAGATCTTGTACCTTATATCTATTTCATGCTTATAACTTGACTAGTATTTTGTATACAGGCACAATACATAGGAGGAGATTCTTGGACTTATAACCCAACTTAAAGGGATACTCCGCCCCTAGACATCTTATTCCCTATCCAAAGGATAGGGGATAAGATGTCAGATCGCCGCGGTCCCGCTGCTGGGGACCCCCGGGACTGCCGCTGCGGCACCCCTCTGTCATTACTGCACAGAGCTAGTTCGCTCTGCACGCAATGACGGGCAGTACAGGGGCCGGAGCATCGTTACGTCACGGCCCCGCCCCTCGTTACATCACGGCCCGCCCCCCTCAATGCGAGCCTATGGGAGGGGGGGTGGTGGTCGTCACGCCCCTGCCATAGACTTCTATTAAGGGGGCGGGCTGTGATGTCACGAGGGGCGGAGCCATAATGTCGCTGCTGCTCCGTTCCCTATATCGCCCGTCATTACGCACAGAGCGAACTCGCTCTGTGCAGTAATGACAGCGGGGTGCCGCAACGGCAATCCCGGGGGTCCCCAGCAGCGGGACAGCGGCGATCTGACATCTCATCCCCTATCCTTTGGATAGGGGATAAGATGTCTAGGGGCGGAATACCCCTTTAAGTTTAATAGTTTGATGCACGTTTAGCAGATATTCAGTGAGTAATATGTATTAAATTACTTGCTGGTGTAAATAGTGCATATCCATCTATCTCCAAATTTATAGAGTCGAGCTGTTGGACCATAGACTACAGAGATAAGGATTAGAAAAGTGGGTGCACTAAAGTGTACCTGTCGTCAACAAAAACTTTTGATATAATGTAGATAATACTATTATAAGGAATATACGTTGATTAAAACATTTGTTTATTTTTGGGCAAAAAAGCTGCAGCTATTGTCTGTATGTCTCTATGAGGAGTCCAAAAACAGGAAGTGAGCGCAGGACAAGCAGGGCTCTGTGCAGGCAAGTGACTTGTCAGTCATCCTGCTTGTTCTCAGTGTACAGAGCCTTGCTTGTCCTCAGTGCACAGAGCTCTGCTTGTCATGAGTGTACAGAGCCCTGCTTGTTGTCAGTGTACAGAGCCCTGCTTGTCCTCACTGCACAGAGCTCTTCTTGTCCTCACTGCACAGAGCCCTGCTTGTCCTCACTGCACAGAGCTCTTCTTGTCCTCACTGCACAGAGCCCTGCTTGTCCTCACTGCACAGAGCTCTTCTTGTACTCACTGCACAGAGCCCTGCTTGTCCTTAGTGCACAGAGCCCTGCTTGTCCACCCTCACTTCCTGTATTTGGACTCCTCACAGAGACACACAAACAATAGCTGTAGGAACAAAAATATACAAATTTTTTAACCAATGTATATTACAAATATACATATAGGGTACGTTCACTCGTGAATGTACCCACAATGGTATTATCTACATTATATAAAAAGTTTTTGTTAACGACTGGTACACTTTAAGGGCTTGAATAGGAAAAGTTTATTGTTCCCCACAGATGCGAATGCCCATTTTTCAAGTAGAACATTCATATGTACCTCACATTATTGTCTGAAGGGGTGGGTCTGCATTTACACAATGTTGTGATACAGGTTTCATATACTTTATAGCCACCCAATCTCATCATATTTTCTTGTGTATGAGCTTGATATACCACCTTGTTAGTCCTTTACCATAATATAGTGTGATGTTGTATTACCTCCTGGACCGAGTACAAAATATTGTGTTCTCAACAAAACACATTTAATTTGGGTTATGTTTTGTACTTACCCGTAGTGGAGGGTGTATGCTAGAGGAGCATTAGTAGCCCCTCAAATTGTAGTACTGTTAATTATTTCTCTCCCCGGTTTTGAGTTTAGATTGTTTTCTCTTGGTTTTTATGTTTATATATTTTTACAAGTGCAGAGAGAAATTAGCTTATTTACTTAAAGGGGTACTCCACTGAAATTTTTTTTATTTTTTTTAAATGAACTAGTGCCAGAAAGTTAAACAGATTTGTAAATTACTTATATTTAAACCAGTTTTCTTTTCCAGGGGAGTATCCCTTTAAATTTAGTATGTTAGTATGTACACATCAATCCTATGAATAAGCTGATCTTTTATCATTTACTAGCTCATAATGTACATGGTAGAAACTAGAGATGAGCGAACTTACAGTAAATTTGATTTGTCACGAGCTTCTCAGCTCAGCAGTTGATGACTCATCCTGCGTAAATTAGTTCAGCCTTCAGGTGCTCCGGTGGGCTGGAAAAGGTGGATACATTCCTAGGAAAGAGTCTCCTAGGACTGTATCCACCTTTTCCAGTCCACCTGAAAGCTGAACTAATTTATGCAGGAAAAGTCATCAACTGCCAAACCGAGAAGCTCGTGAGGAATCAAATTTACTGTAAGTTCGCTCATCTCTAGTAGTAACCATTCAGAATAACTGTTTATTTTTCGGCATTCCAGTTTTTTTGTTTTTTAGCTATGTAACCTAAGAATATACAGAAAGTAGTGGGATTTCACAAATCAGTAGTTTCTTCCATGTGTGTAGATTTCAGGACTTAATGTTGGTTATTTCATTTGCAGCTCAGTCTAAATAATAAACAGCTGTCACAGATGTTGAAGTCGAAAGCTGCCCCAGTAGAGGAAGAAAAAGAAGATCCTCTGGAATATTACGCCAGACATACTTCACAGATTGAGGTAAGCGTGTAACTTAGTAAGAGACTGACATGTAGGAGTAGGCCAGATTGTGAGGCAGTTATCTTCGATAATATGACTTATGGCCAGGAAAACATATATATACAACATCTCTTGCCACTCTGTTGTCAGAAAACATTTTTCTTCTGTAGATTTAATTTTAGAGGAAGTTTCGGCAGTGTAAAAGTAATAGATTGTATAAATCGTGAGAAAGATGCAGCTTTAGTTTTGCCTCAGGCAGCAGTATGCTCAACTACATTACTGTACCCATTTATTTCACACACTGCCAATTGTGGGAATACTTTTATGAGGTGCCTCATGAATTATGTGTTTGCTATCCATAGATTGTACGTTCTGACCGAAGCATGGAACAAATTGTGTTTCCTGTTCCAAATATCTGCAAGTTCCTCACAGAAGAGACAAAGCACCGAGTATTCATGACCACTGAGCAGGATGAGCAGGGCAGCAAAGTTAGCGATTTCTTTGACCAGTCATCTTTCCTTCATAATGAGATGGAGTGGCAGAAGAAACTGCGAAGTATGGACTTGACAGATAAGCTCTTAATGTGGTTTGTCATAGGAAACGAACAGCTGTGTGGTTTCAGCACTTCCTTTAGTCCTTAAACTATATGGATAAGGCCCAAGTTGTCTTATGCTATGAAAACAGATGATAATAGGCCTGACTGACATCTGAACACACAGTGCTGGCATTTTCACCTTCTTTTAGTTATAGCAAATCTATGTGCAAAATCAGCAGCACAGCCATTAAAAGCTTAAAAGAACTAATTTCACATATTCTAGTGAAGATAAATGACAAAATGCAATGCAATTACAAGAATTCTAGAATTTCTTTTTGGTAAAGTATGCATTTATTATCCATACTACTAAGGGAATGAAATTCAATATTGCTTGATATAGATATACAGTAGCTTTATAATTTTCACCTTTGATCTCTTTACCAATAAAATTGTAAGCTCCACAAAGGAAACAGTATATATACATTTCATAATAAGTTCACGGTACAGAAATTGAGGACTACAACATATTTGCCTTAGTGATCATGTGTCTTCAATGTAATCTCTTATCAGAAAATGGCAGCAATAGACAGGATTTTTACTATGGGCAAATATTCTCCTATGTCCCCAATTTATATAGGTTCTCTTACTGCAAGCTTACTACGATCACATTGATGTCTGCCATTAACCCCTCAGATGCCATGATCAATATTGATCATGGCATCTGCGGCAATGTGGTGATTCCGATGTGCTGATCTGATTGCCCACAGCAGGATCGCAGGGTTCAGATCAGCTAAGATTGCGGATGGGGGGGGTCTCCTCACCTGCCTCCTACTGTCATTATGGGCTCTTCTGCTTAAAGGCAGACCAGAGAAGTAGATAGCAGATAACACTGATCAGTGATGCCTATCCATAGCACTGATCAGTATTTGCAATATAAAGATTGCAATAAAAATGTGTGAAAAAAAATTAAAAAGGGAAATTTTTTTTTAAAGGAGTACTGTTGTACTGAAAAATGTATCCCTATCCAAATGATAAGAGATAAGTGTCAGTTCTGAGACCCCCTGCAATCTCCTGCACTGCATCCCTGCTCTCTTCAGGAATTATAGTTTATGGATTTTTTCTAATAGCCGTTTTAACCCTTTATCGCCCGTTATTAATAATGGATGTTATTTTGTAACGGGAGAAATAGTGCATGCACTATTTCTTCCGTTCATTCCCCAGTCACAAAATAACAGTCGCTATTAATAACGGGCGATAACGGGTTAAAACGGCTATTAGAAAAATCCCATAAACTATAATGGGATTTTCTAAAGGCCATTAGGGATTTTATAATGGCCGTTTAATGGACGATTTTCAAGATTTTTGTAACGGACGTTCATTACGGATGAATTTTTATTGTGTGAGAGGTGCCTAAGCTAAAGTATTTCCTAACAATTCTGCTGCAACTATAACACCAAAGGCAGCTGCACATGTGTACTAATCTTTAAATTGGTATTTAACTGGAAAACTATTTTTTTAAATCAACTGGTGCCAGAAAGTTGAACAGATTTGTAAATTAGTTACACGAAAAATGGGATTCAAAGATATTTGGTTTAAAATATTTATTAATATACAATGATAAATTAAATAGGGGATGTGTAGGGGATGTACAGGGCCCTTGTACCCCCTTAATTAGTATTAGATAATACAACACACATAAAAACAACTATAAAATATTCTGCGACTTGAGCCTATAATATCCCTATAGCCGTCTGATGACTATAAATATGTAGGAGCAACAGTTATTCAATTTTTCTGGCTCTCAATTATCCTCAATTTAGGGCAGATACAATGTGGCAGCAGTAGCTGCACAGTTCATTCATGTAGTTAAACAATGTATCCTTCCAGACAGTGATATGTTAATCCAACAGATGCAGAGTAGCAAACTCCATAGACAGTAACAAGTTCAATTGACAGTCAGTCACTCCTTGTGAATCTCTGTGTATATCACACATTAAAGAGTCATATTCAATTATCCAGTTTGAAAATATGCTCCATGAAATGCTCACTGCTTCCAGGGTACCACGATCGGCCTTCTGTGTACTCCTCTGTGCCGGCTATGCAGGATGTCTCCCTGGGTTTCTTGCCTGAAATCCTCAGTCAGGGATCGCGCTGCTGGAGTCTCGGCCAACTCCTAGGATCGCAGCGCTAGATGGTGGGCACCGTTTGTGGGGACTGCAGCGCTGTCAAGCGGAGTCCCTTACCCTGACCAGCTGGGAATGGTGGCGGTCAGCAAAGTCAAAGTCCGTATTGGAGATGGCCCGATCGGTTTTGTACTTTAGGTTTAAAGCGGCGGCTGTATGCAATGTGCAAAGTCCCAATTGTGTAGATGCTGCACTGTACTGGATAGATGTCTTGGCTCTGTCGGATAATCACTGTAAGTGTTAAACAAGTGCTATATGTAACTAGGCTCAGTATAGCATGTTTGGAATTGCAGGCAGCATATTTTCAAACTGAATAATTGAATATGACTCTTTAATGTGTGATATACACAGAGATTCACAAGGAGTGTCAGCAGAGAGCACTGTGGTCAGACAGAAAGGAAATTCAAAAAGAAAAGAACTTCCTGTGGAGCATACAGCAGCTGATAAGTACTGGAAGGATTAAGATTTTTAAATAGAAGTAATTTACAAATCTGTTTAACTTTCTAGCACCAGTTGACTTAAAAAAAATGTTTTCCACAAGAGCACCCCTTTAAGCTGTGTTTCCATGCAGATAAAAGGTCAGCTACTTAAAACTGATCATTAATGTTTGTCTTTCTAACATGAGTTGTAAATATTTAAGTATTTCTTTATCTGTATTCTTGATCATAAAACTGTATTACCCTTTTAAATGCTTAGAACTAGATGTCCAATGTGTTCCTACCTGCACCAGATTCATGAAAATCCAGCAATATGTAAACAAATAGAATCAAAATAAAAAAGTTTTTATGACAAGAATATGATGAAAATGAACATAGTAAAGAGCTTACAAAAATTTCTTCTGAATTGAATCTACTGTTTAACTATTATATTCTTGTAAACACTCAGATGATTATTTTGTCTGTCTCTTTTGTTTTTTTCTTCAGGTATGCCATTAATATATTGGTTTTCCCGTAGAATGACACTTTGGGGAACTATTTCCTTCAACCTGGCAGTTTTTATTAACCTAATCATAGCCTTTTTCTATCCCTACGTAGAGGGGACATCTATGGGTAAGATATTTAAGAAACTTTATTCCTCACAAAAGATCTATAAAGACTGGACAATTTATGAAACAATGAAAACATAAATTAAACTGAAAGTAAATAAAGTAAATGCCTATGGACTAAAAATGTGCATACAAAGTCACAACAAATCAGGAATAATAGCTGATTAAAAACTATAATTATAAAAAAAAGTTTCATGCATATAAAAATATTCTCACTGTTGCAAAAAGATTTACTAATGTAATAAATAGTAAGATTTACTAATGTAATAAATAGTAAGATTTACTAATGTAATAAATAGTAAGATTTACTAATGTAAAAATAGTAAATGGATTAAGTGAGCAGCAGTGTAAACCTGCATCTATAAATCTCTGAGTTTCTGTCAGTAAGACAATGTTGCTGAAGAATAAAGATAAAGATGTATGAACACGTGTGTTAATAACATAAACAGCAGGTTGAATGGAACATGGAAGCTAAGAGTGGTCAAATGGGTTTAATATAAAGGAGAGGTAGCTGGTAGGGAGGCTTGTTTTAAATGACAATCAACTGTTAAAAATATGGAGAGCAGAGGATGGCAGAAAACTGTGTATTACAGACGTAAACAAAATTGTTGGTACCCTTCTGTTAAAGACAGAATTTACAATGCTTCCTGAAATAATTTGAAATTGACAAAAGTAATGAATTAAAAAAGCGATGGATGGTGTGATCTCACACTAATGTAACTTGACTTTGGAGTTCACCTCTAATGTCTTTAGGAATTGTTCTGGGCCCCTTGGGTACCATTCATATTATCCATCTCTTCGATTTGTCTTTAATTTTCATCTTGCTGCCATATTCAGGTAGATTGGCTATAGTCCTGTGGACCTTAAACCTCTGAAAATCTCCTGACACAAGTCTGTCCTTGGCATTCAGTGGTCCATATTCAATGTGGTACCCACCATGATACCAAACAGCACAATGACTATTTTTCGCTCTTAACATAGCCCTAACAAACCTGATATTGTTAATGAGAAGTGCAGAACTGGCTGGACTGAACTATCCAGAGCAGGAGAGGTTTGCTATGGGGATTTGCTCCTGCTCTGAACAGTTCCTGAAATGGACAAAGGTGTCAGCAGAGAGCACTGTGGTCAGACAGAAGATTAATTCAAGAAGAAAAGAACTTCCTCTGCAGCAAACAGAAGCTGATAAGTACTTGAAGGATTAAGATTTTAAAATAGAAGAAATTTACAAATCTATTTAACTTTTTGGCACCAGATGATTTAAAAAAATGTTTTCCACTGGAGCACCCCTTTAAGCTGTGTTTCCATGCAGATAAAAGATCAGCTACTTAAAACTGATCATTAATGTTTGTCTTTATAACATGAGTTGTAAATAGTTAAGTATTTCATTATCTGTATTCTTGATCATAAAACTGTATTGCCCTTTCAAAACAAATTCAAATGAAAAATATATATATATTTTAATCTGTCTTGTTCACAAAAATGTGTTGTTCTCTAATACTGATTTTGTCTTGTTTCATAGGAGTACTGGATTCACCCCTTATCTCTCTTTTTTTTTGGGCCTTGGTTTGCTTCTCAGTTATGTCTCTTTTTACAAAGCGTTATGGTCTACGACCACTTATAGTAGCATTGATCTTGCGTTCTGTGTATTACCTGGGAATCGGTCCAACGCTGTACATACTGGGAGGTCTGAATGTAAGATTTTATTTTATTTCTGAAAATACATATAGATGTACAGTAAGTACACAGAGACAGAACTCATTTTGAGTAATTTTATGCTGGGAATGGAACAGTTAGAATGCATATCCCCTTAGCAATTAATGCCTTACAGGCACCAGTTAGCTTGGTATAAATTCTGTCATCTTACTATCTAGGAATTAGTGGGCACAAAGTTTGGTTGCAAGTTATGACAAATCCATTGTCAGCAAAATATTTTCTATTATGATTCAGGGAACACTACGTCATGTCAGGCAAAATCACAGCCACATTAAAGGGGTATTCCAGGCCAAAACTTTTTTATATATATCAACTGGCTCTGGAAAGTTAAACAGATTTGTAAATTACTTCTATTAAAAAATCTTAATCCTTCCAGTAGTTATTAGCTTCTGAAGTTGAGTTGTTGTTTTCTGTCTAACTGCTCTCTGATGACTCACGTCCCGGGAGCTGTGCAGTTCCTATGGGGATATTCTCCCATCGTGCACAGCTCCCGGGACGTGACATCATCATTGAGCAGTTAGACAGAAAACTTCAGAAGCTAATAACTATTGGAAGGATTAAGATTTTTTAATAGAAGTAATTTACAAATCTGTTTAACTTTCCGGAGCCAGTTGATATATATAAAAAAAGGTTTTGCCTGGAATACCCCTTTAACCCCTTAAGGACGCAGGACGTAAATGTACGTCCTGGTGCGGTGGTACTTAACGCACCAGGACATACATTTACGTCCTGTGCATAACCGCGGGCATCGGAGCGATGCCCGTGTCATGCGCGGCTGATCCCGGCTGCTGATCGCAGCCAAGGACCCGCCGGCAATGGCCGTCACCCGCGATCTCGCGGGCGTCCGCCATTAACCCCTCAGGTGCCGGGATCAATACAGATCCCGGCATCTGCGGCAGTGCGCGATTTGAATGAATGATCGGATCGCCCGCAGCGCTGCTGCGGGGATCCGATCATTCATAACACCGCACGGAGGTCCCCTCATCTTCCTCCGTCCGGCTCCCGGCGTCTCCTGCTCTGGTCTGTGATCGAGCAGACCAGAGCAGAAGATGACCGAAAACACTGATCTGTTCTATGTCCTATACATAGAACAGATCAGTATTAGCAATCATGGTATTGCTATGAATAGTCCCCTATTTATGGGTGTAAAAAAAAATGTAAAAAAAATGTAAAAGTAAAAAAAAAGTGAAAAATCCCCTCCCCCAATAAAAAAGTAAAACGGCCATTTTTTCCTATTTTACCCCCAAAAAGCGTAAAAAAAATTTTTTATAGACATATTTGGTATCGCCGCGTGTGTAAATGTCCGAACTATTAAAATAAAATGTTAATGATCCTGTACGGTGAACGTCGTGAACGAAAAAAAATAAAAAAGTCCAAAATTCCTACTTTTTTAATACATTTTATTAAAAAAAAATTATAAAAAATGTATTAAAAGTTTTTTATATGCAACTGTAGTATCAAAAAAAAGTACAGATCATGGCGCAAAAAATGAGCCCCCATACCGCCGCTTATACGGAAAAATTAAAAAGTTAGAGGTCATCAAAATAAAGGGATTATAAACGTACTAATTTGGTTAAAAAGTTTGTGATTTATTTTAAGCGCAACAATAATATAAAAGTACGTAATAATGGGTATCATTTTAATCGTATTGACCCTCAGAATAAAGAACATACGTAATTTTTACTATAAATTGTACGGCGTGAAAACTAAACCTTCCAAAATTAGCAAAATAGCATTTTTCGTTTTCATTTCCCCACAAAAATAGTGGTTTTTGGTTGCGCCATACATTTTATGATATAATGAGTTATGTCATTACAAAGGACAACTGGTCGCGCAAAAAACAAGCCCTCATACTAGTCTGTGGATGAAAATATAAAAGAGTTATGATTTTTAGAAGGCGAGGAGGAAAAAATGAAAACGTAAAAATTTAATTGTCTGAGTCCTTAAGGCCAAAATGGGCTGAGTCCTTAAGGGGTTAAAATTTCCATTTTCTTTTCAAGAAGGTTGACCAAAATATTATTCTTATTAATTTATTTGCACCTATGACTGAAGAATCAGTAGTGGCTTCTAAGAAATCTAAAATATTAACTTTCATCCTAATTTTCTTTATTTTATGACTAGTGGATTACTGGCTGTAGCTGTAATCTGTGTTGTTCTTCTAGGATATCTTGGTCTGCTTTGCTTATAAAACAAGCCTTTTATGTTTTCAGTATTTTTCATTCTTAACTTACCTCATTTGCTCAACTCTTTTTTTTCTTCTCTACAGCTAACGAACAAAATAGTTTTTGTGGTTAGTTTTGTGGGAAATCGTGGAACCTTTATCCGTGGCTATAAGGCCATGATAATGGATATGGAGTTTCTTTATCATGTGGCCTACATTCTTAGCAGTTGTTTTGGAATCTTTGTTCATGAACTGTTTTACAGCATATTGGTGAGTGACTTGTGATCCACATATTGGCATTTTTATTGTATTCTTCCCATCTCTGAATGCAGTACTTTAGCTGTAAGACCTATGGGTTTCAAAGCAGCAATGGTTACAACTTATGTGTCACAGCTTAACTGCTTAAGCTAAATCTTTGAAGCTTGCACAAAGAAGTATCTGTGTTGAGCTAGATCTATAACTACATAGTGATTCTTTAAACTGTTCAGCATCAGTGCTGCTATCTTGCAGTTCAGCAAAAATGTGCACAGCTACTTTATTACATTGGACATCACTGCTTTAACAGAAGTTGCTCCACGTCTCCTTTTTCCCCTGTAAATGCTTTTCTATTAAGCAATCCTAGTCTACTGTTGGAAAACTTGGTGATATTGCCTTTGGGACTTCATAAAGCTGCTGAAAGAAACAAAGTCATTAAAGCAGAGCTGCACATGGATGCTGAATTGAAAAACACATTACAGAGAATCTTTTTTACAACTTCAAGAGATTGAGAATACGTTATATTGCATTTTGGTTGATTTTTAATTTGTAGATCATTTAATATGATTTCCTTTTGTCCAAATTTTTTTTTCACCTTAAGCTTTTTGACCTGATTTATCGTGAAGAGACCCTATTTAATGTGATTAAGAGTGTAACAAGAAATGGCCGATCGATTCTTCTGACTGCCTTACTTGCCCTGATTCTAGTCTACCTTTTCTCAATTGTGGGCTTCCTCTTCTTAAAAGATGACTTCATAATGGAAGTGGATCGGCTTCCCCAGGGTGAGTCGTTGAGAAGAAACAATCTTTCTGCAGGGCAGCAGGAAAGCCATAATACATGATTTGTATTTAATTGACTTTTATGCTAGACAATCTAAGTCCTTTATTTGTAAAAGTTTTTTTAATCCACTATAAATTGCTGTATCTTAAGCTATACAATTATAAAAGTAATCCAAGTGAGTCTGTTTCTCCTTAGCTCCCCCCACTATGAGTCAGTCAATGAGATCAAACGCTTTTGCAGAATATTGTGGAAAGGACCAGACGGACTGCACTTCTGAGGTTACAGTACTTGATAATGCTGAAGGTGAATAAACTTCTACAATGAAGTTGTGTGAATGACTGGATTCTTTAACTCCAGCAGTTACAAATACATTCCATTTGCAGTATTCTTATGTGTCTTTCCTCTCAGTAATTTTCCCTAGGCACATTGGAAACTATTTATTTAATGGTGTATGCATACCCCTTAACTGCAGACTGTGTAGAACCACATCAAAGTGCAGTGGGACTACAATTTGTGTTAGTTTAAAAAGAAATTAAAACAGAAGTAGCATTGTATGACAGTTAAAATAATGCATCCGTTTGTTCAGATCAGTACAACTGTTTTAATTGTTATTAGTAGCCACTAAGCCTCACATTTCCTGGCAATGGCAGAAGTTTTTTCTGTTCATACATTTGTGTGGCTCTTTATTTAGCCTTACTTTTCTTAAAGGAGTACTCCGGTGAAAACCTTTTTTCTTTTAAATCAACTGGTGGCAGAAAGTTAAACATATTTGTAAATTACTTCTATTAAAAAATCTTAATCCTTCCTGTACTTATTAGCTGCTGAATACTACAGAGGAAATTCTTTTCTTTTTGGAATGCTCTCTGATGACATCACGAGCACAGTTCTCTCTGCTGACGTTATTATAATAATAATAATGCTTTATTTATTTTTGTCCTTAGTGGGATTTCAACCCAAGCCACCATGCTGCCCTTAGCATACATTTGCTATGCATCTGCTATGCATCTGCTATGCATGGTTGCTAAAATGGACAGAGATGTCAGCAGAGAGCACTGTGCTCGTGATGTCATCAGTGTTCCAAAAAGAAAGGAATTTCCTCTGTAGCATTCAGCAGCTAATAAGTACTGGAAGGATTAAGATTTTTGAATAGAAGTAATTTACAAATATGTTTAACTTTCTGCCACCAGTTGATTTAACCCCTTAACGACGCAGGACGTATATTTACGTCCTGCGCCGGCTCCCGCGATATGAAGCGGGATCGCGCCGCGATCCTGCATCATATCGCTTCGGTCCCCATCAACGGCCGGGACCCGCGGCTAATACCACACATCGCCGATCGCGGCGATGTGCGGTATTAACCCTTTAGAAGCTTCTAAAGTGAAACTGAAAGTATCCCGGCTGCTCAGTCGGGCTGTTCGGGACCGCCGCGGTGAAATCGCGGCGTCCCGAACAGCTGATCAGACACCGGGAGGGCCCTTACCTGCCTCCTCGGTGTCCGATCGACGAAAGACTGCTTCGTGCCTGAGATCCAGGCAGGAGCAGTCAAGCGCCGATAATGCTGATCACAGGCGTGTTAATACACGCCAGTGATCAGCATAGGAGATCAGTGTGTGCAGTGTTATAGGTCCCTATGGCCCCTATAACACTGCAAAAAAAATGTAAAAAAAAAGTGTTAATAAAGGTCATTTAACCCCTTCCCTAATAAAAGTTAGAATCACCCCCCTTTTCCCATAAAAAAATAAAACAGTGTAAAAAAATAAATAAATAAACATATCTGGTATCGCCGCGTGCGTAAATGTCCGAACTATAAAAATATATCATTAATTAAACCGCACGGTCAATGGCGTACGCGCAAAAAAATTCCAAAGTCCAAAAAAGCGTATTTTGGGCACTTTTTATACCGTTAAAAAAATGAATAAAAAGTGATCAAAAAGTCCGATCAAAACAAAAATCATACCGATAAAAACTTCAGATCACGGCGCAAAAAATGAGTCCTCATACCGCCCTGTACGTGGAAAAATAAAAAAGTTATAGGGGTCAGAAGATGACATTTTTAAACGTATACATTTTCCTGCATGTAGTTATGATTTTTTCCAGAAGTGTGACAAAATCAAACCTATATAAGTAGGGTATCATTTTAACCGTATGGACCTACAGAATAATGATAAGGTGTAATTTTTACCGAAATATGCACTGCGTAGAAACGGAAGCCCCCAAAAGTTACAAAATGGCGTTTTTTTTTCGATTTTGTCGCACAATGATTTTTTTTTCCGTTTCGGCTTGCATTTTTGGGTAAAATGACTAATGTCACTGCAAAGTAGAATTGGCGACGCAAAAAATAAGCCATAATATGGATTTTTAGGTGGAAAATTGAAAGGGTTATGATTTTTAAAAAGTAAGGAGGAAAAAACGAAAGTGCAAAAAGGGAAAAACCCTGAGTCCTTAAGGGGTTAAAAGAAAAAAGGTTTTCACCGGAGTAAGGATAGATTTTTACATTTTATTTATTCCCTGCCACTTTAAGTTCCACTGCAGTTGTTGCAAGCAATGCCTGGAGTGGGCTTTTGGATAAGGTACCCATCAAGTTCTTTTTAAACCCCTTAAAGACTCTGTTTTTCCATTTTTGCTCTTTCATTTTATCCTCCCCACATTTTAAAAATCAGAACCCTTTCAATTTTGCACCTACAGACCCATATGATCTTGTTTTTTGCACCATGACATCAGTCATTTTACCAAAAAAACTACAATGAAGCAAAAAAATATATATATTTGTGGGACCAAATTGGAAAAAAAAGGGCATTTTGTAAATTTTGGGGGCTTCCTTTACTACACAGTGCACTTTTCGGTAAAAATGACACCTTATCTTTATTTGGTAGGTCCATATGATTAAAATGATACCCTACTTATATAGGTTTGAATTTGTTTTACTTCTGGTGAAAATGATAACTGTTTGCACGAAAATTAATACATTTAAAAATGTCCTTTTCTGACCCCTATAACTTTTGGATTTTTCCGCATATAAGGTGGTATGAGGTCTCATTTTTTGCGCTGTGATCTGAAGTTTTTATCTGTACCATTTTTGTTTTGATGGGTCTTTTTGATTGCTTTTTATACATATTTTATGGCATACAAAGTGACCGAAAAAATATGCAATTTTGGACTGGAATTTTTTTCCCGTGTACGCCATTGACCATGCGGTTTAATTAGCATAATATTTTTATATTTCGGACATTTATGCATGCAGCGATACCACATATGTTTATGTTTATTTTTGTTTACATATATTTTTTTATGGGAAAAGGGGGGTGATTCAAACTTTTATTAGGGAAAGGGTTAAATCACATTTATTAACCTTTTTTTTTACTTTCTTTTTACACATTTATAGCCCCCATAGGGGACTATAACATGCAATCTTCTCATTTCATATACTGATCAATGCTATGCCATAGCATAGCATTGATCAGTGTTATCGGCGCTCCATTGCTCAAGCCTGGATCCTAGGCATGGAGCAATCAACTGCCGATCGGATGCTGGATGCCAAGGAAGGAAGGGACCCTCCTCATGTGTCCGCAGCTGATCGGGACACCACGGTTTTACCGCGGTGATCCAGAGCAACCAGACTGAGCTGCCAGGAAGCATTTTTTAAGCATTTTAGGGGTTAATACCAGACATCATTGCAATCGGTGATGTCTGGTATTGGCCACGGGTCACAGCCGTTGTTAGGAGCCGAGACCACCCCACTATGACACGGGGTCAGCGTGTGACCCCGCGTTATATATCGCGGGTGCAGGGCGTACAGGTATGCCCCGCGTCCTTAAGAGGTTAATCTAGACATTTTTGTGAACTTTTGCAGTAGTAGGAATAATTTACTCACAACAAAATTCTTATCCAAGGTTGGTTAGGGATAGGGATATTGGTTAGGGATAACCAAAGAAACGAATACCTTTTAAAGGGGTTATGCAGGAATATGAAAACAGAGCTATTTTCTTCAAAAACAACACCACATTCTGTCTTCAGGGTGTGTGTGGTATTACAATTTGGCTTCATGAATATAGAGAGACTTGAAAGATACAGGAGTGCAGGCGCTGAGCAAGAAGGGAACAAGTGGAACCAGGTAGGTAACAAACAGATTTAATCCAAATGCGGCGCAAGCGCGGCTGATGAAACCGCACAAGCGCGGTGAAACACGTCGCATTTGGATTAAATCTGTTTGTTACCTACCTGGTTCCACTTGTTCCCTTCTTGGTCAGCGCCTGCACTCCTGTATCTTTGAAGTCTCTCTATATTCATCTCCACCGTTCCCAGGAAGGCTGCAGACCTCTACTACTACCTCAAACGTATATCTTTGTTGTGTGGGAATTTGCACAACATAGCAGGGTGAGCCTTCACTTTCCCCTCCTTCCCACACACCTGTGGTCTCGTTGATACTCCACAAGGGAGCGCCTGTTCTTCTTTTGTTTTACAATTTGGCTTCATGGAACTGAACTGCAATACCACACACAACCTGGGAACAGAGGTGACACTGTATTTGGAAGAAATCAGCTCTGTTTTTCTAATCCTGGATAACCCCTAGTTGGGCTTCTTTTAACTTGTTATGCTTTACAGTAGCCACATGGACCAAAGAAACCTGTGAACAGGGGATGTTCAGTCACTTCTTTAGGAGAGTTTTCACCCTACCTGTACCTTTGTACATTGTAAGCTTGCTTGCAATCATAATGAGGAGAGTTCTGAAAAGTGTCAGCTTATTGTTAGGCTTAGTGGTCAAAGTGCAAATGGCAGAATTTGAGGATTTCAAGTGAACTGGGCAATGCTGCAGTACATTGCACTGTCCCTATTAATAGTATAGCGACACAAGATCAAGCAAAGATAAATATTAAAGGGGTACTCCAATGGAAAACATTTTTTTTTAATCAACTGGTGCCAGAAAGTTAAACAGATTTGAAAATTGCTTCTATTTAAAAATCTTAATCCGTCCAGTACTTAGCTGCTGTATGCTCCACAGAAAGTTATTTTCTTTTTGGTTTCTTTTCTGTCTGACCACAGTGCTCTCTGCTGACACCTCTGCCCATGTCCAATCAACTGTCCAGAGCAGGATAGGTTTCCTATGGGGATTTGCTCCTGCTCTGGACAGTTCCTGACATGGACAGAGGTGTCAGCAGAGAGCACTGTAGTCAGACAGAAAAGAAATTCAAATAGAAAAGAACTTCCTGTGGAGCATACAGCAGCTGATAAGTACTGGATGATTAAGATTTTTAAATAGAAGTAATTTAAAAATCTGTTTAACTTTCTGGCACCAGTTGATTTAAAAAAAAAAAAAATAAAAATGTTTTCCACCAGAGTACCCCTTTAAAGAACACTACGGTCCATCGCACAGCTGATCAGAGAAAAGTTCCAAGGAATCAGACCTCTGCTAATGTACGATGGATGGCCTATTCTGAGGATAGGCTGTCAGTTTTATAAAGCAGGAAACACCTTAGTAGTGGTTGCTATTAATAGCTTTTGCTGCTTTGGATGGTTTTCCTTTTTAAAGTGAGAAGCATGGCCAGATTAGTATTTAGCTGTGAACTCACTTCTTCCTATCACTTTCTGAGAAGCTAATTTCAAAAAACAAAAAAGTACTGCATTTTTGTTACCTATGCAGAAATGGCCTCTGAAACAGAATATATAAATTACAATATCTCTGGAAGTTAAAAACATATAACTACCAAAGTCAAGGGTACTTATATAATGTATGGTAGTTTTAATATTTTTTCCTGTACAAATCTTATCTAATAAACAAACCTAACAACGTATGTATTGTTATATTTAATGTACGTTTCTTATCTCTTTATTTTCTTAATTTTATCTACTTGTACATCTTTTTAGAAGAGGATGATGGCACAGAGAGAGCTTGTGATACACTGCTAATGTGCATTGTCACAGTTCTTAATCATGGATTGCGGAATGGAGGAGGTGTGGGAGACATTTTGAGAAAACCTTCTAAAGATGTAAGAAAGCCAAAATGAATTACCTACATAATAAACAATACACCCCATGGTTATATACCTACTGTTAGTAACTTATAAGAACTTTCTTCAATCATATATTTCTTGTATTTGAATAGTAACAACTCTGTGATTTGCCAACAGGAATCCCTGTTTCCGGCCCGTGTAATTTTTGATCTCCTCTTCTTCTTTATTGTTATCATCATCGTTCTAAACCTAATTTTTGGTGTTATTATTGACACGTTTGCTGATTTGAGGAGTGAAAAACAAAAGAAAGAAGAAGTTCTAAAGACTACCTGCTTTATATGTGGTAAGAAACAACACATTGCATGCAGATTGTATACTTTAACCCCTTAAAGGATAGGGGATAACATGTCAGATCGCCACGGTCCCGCTGCTGGGGACCCCTGGGATCCCCGCTGCGGCACCGCGCTATCATTACAGCACAGAGCGAGTTCGCTCTGCACGTAATGATGGGCGGTACAGGGGCCGGAGCATCGTTACGTCACGGCTCCGCCCATCGTGATGTCACGGCCCGCCCCTTTCAATACAAGTCTATGGGAGGGGGCATGGCGGTTGTCACGCCCCCTCCCATAGACTTGCATTAGGGGGACGGGCCGTGATGTCACGAGGGGCGGCGCCATGACGTCACGCTGCTCCGTCCCCGTATCGCCCGTCATTACGCACAGAGCGAACTCGCTCTGTGCTGTAATGATAGCGGGGTGCCGCAGCGGGGATCCCGGGGGTCCCCAGCAGCGGGACCGCGGCGATCTGACATCTTATCCCCTATCCTTTGTATAGGGGATAAGATGTCTAGGGGCGGAATACCCCTTTAACCCCACCAATTCTACTTTGTAATGACATCAGTTATTTTACCCAAAAATCTCTGCTGAAACCGAAACCGAAAACGATACGATTAAAATGATATCCTACTTATCTAGGTTTGATTTTGTCGTACTTCTGAAAAAAATCATAACTACATGCAGGAAAATTTATACGTTTAAAATTGTCATCTTCTGACCCCTATAATTTTTTTTTTCCCGCATATGGGGCGGTATGAGGGCTCATTTTTTGCGCTGTGATCTGAAGTTTTTAGCAGTACCATTTTTGTATTTATCGGACTTATTGATCGGACTTATGATATAAAAAGTGACCAAAAATACGCAATTTTGGAATTTGGAATTTTTTTGCTTGTACGCCATTGACCGTGCAGTTTCATTAATGATATATTTTTATAATTCGGACATTTCCACACGTGGCAATACCACATGTTTATTTTTATTTACACAGTTGTTTTTTTTAATGGGAAAAGGGGGGTGATTCAAACTTTTATTAGGGTTAAATTATCGTTATTAACTTTTTTTTTTCACTTTTTTTTTGCAATGTTATAGCTCCCATAGGGGGCTATAACACTGCACACACACTGATCTTTTACATTGATCAATGGTTTCTCATAGGAAACCATTGATCAATGATTCTGCCGCTTGACTGCTCATGCCTGGATCTCAGGCACTGAGCAGTCATTCGGTGATTGGACAACAGGAGGCAAGGTAAGGGACCCTCCTGTTGTCCTAGAGCTGTTCGGGATGCCTTGATTTCATCGCCGCGGAAATCCCGAACAGCCCCCTGAGCTAACCGGCAATGTTTGACTTTCAATTTAAACGCGGCATTCAACTTTGAATGCTGCATCTAAAGGGTTAATAGCGCGCGGCACCGCGATCAGTGCTGCGCTCTATTAGCCACGGGTCTGACCCGCTATGTGGCCCCGCGTTATAGAACGGGAGCGGACATACAGGTACGCCCTCAGTCCTTAAGGAGTTAAAGGGGTACTCCGCTATTAGACATCAAATCCCCTATGCAAACGATAGGGGATAAGATGTCTGATCGCGGGGGGTGTGCCACTTTGAACCCCCGCGATCCCCCCTGCAACAGCCCGGTACCTCAGCAGCCCAGATCTAAGTTTTCTCAGAGGCTGACGACGGGTGGTGCAGGTGACGGGGCATCGTGACATCCTGGCCCTGCCCCCGCCCCGTGTGTTGTCACGTCTGCCCCTCTCAATGCAAGTCTATGGAAGGGGCGTCACCTTTCATCAGCCTCGGAGAAAACGTAGCTCCGGGCTGCTGAGGTACTGGGCTGCTACAGGGGGGATCGCGTGGGTCCACATTGGCGGGACCGCCCCCCCCCCCCCGCGATCAGACATCTTATCCCCTATCCTTTGGATTGGGGATAAGATGTCTAACAGCGGAGTACCCCTTTAAGGACATGGCCCATTTTGCCTTAAGGACCAGGCCAATTTTCATTTTTGCGTTTTAGTTTTTTCCTCTTCTCCTTTTAAAATCCATAACTCTTTTGTTTTTTCACCTGCATATCCATTTAAGGGCTTGCTTTTTGCACAACCAATTGTACTTTGTAATGACACCTTTCATTTTACCATAAGATGTACCATGAAACAAAAGTATTTATATTTGCAGCAGAAATATATAACAAAAACTGCAATTTTGCAACTTTTGGGGGGTTTGGTTTTTATGCAGTGCACTTTATGGTAAGAATGATACATTATCCTTACTCTGTAGGTTAATGTGATTAAAATGATACTCAATTTATATTGTTTTTCTAATATTTGACAACATTTTGAACAAAATTGATTGCATAAAATTGTCCTTTTCTGACCCCTGGGCTCTGTAGTTTTTCTTATCCCATCTTTGATGAGACTTTTAGATCGCTTTTTATAAAAAAAATTCTGATATATGATGTGATTATTCTTTTACATTTACATCATTTACTGTGGTGCGGGATCATAAACATTATATTTTAATAGTAGTTTGGACATTTACGCTCATGGCGAAAACCAATTGTGATATAAATTTGTGATTTTTTTTGTACAATGGGAAAAAAAAGGGTAATTACATTTTTTTATTGGGGGGGGGGAGGGTTTATATAATTTTAGAAACTTTTTTTTACTTAGGTTTTCTTTAAAATGTTTAAGTCCCCAAGAGGGACTTTGATATGCAATTATTAGATGGCATAGAACTATACAGTATGATTGGCTATTCACTGATCTAGCCTGGCTACATCAGTGAATCGACGATGAGTGGCAGAGGGCAGGTAAGGGGACCCTCCTCATCGCGGGGGTTCTGTGAGCCCCTCTGAGTTACCGGAGATGTTTCACTTTCACTTAAGACACCGTGATCTGCATTAATCATGGTGCCTAAAGGATTAACCCCTTGGGGACCAAGCCCATTTTGACCTTAAAGCGTACCTGTCATAGTGCAAAAAAAAAATGGTGATATGTTACTTAGTACCTAATCCTGATCATGTACATATATTTTTATGTGTCTAGGACCTATATATCCTTAACAAATAGCATTTATATGTTGCTCACTTGCTTTTTGTTCCTGCCTTGTGGGGGGGGGGGGCGTGTCCTTCTCTCTCCCTCACTGTGATGAGTCTGGGAGCAGCCTGGCAGTCTGCAAATCACTGCACAGTAGTTTTTATGCATACATTTTCTATCTGTTCCTAGTAAAGCTGGATGCTAATCAACATATCAGTCACTATGTGTGTCATTCAGCTTTCACAGGCTCCTGAATGTCTGATCAGCTGATTTTTGTCATCCCTGAGTCAGTGAAAGCTTTGGCTGTTGAAGCATGCTGGAAGTTGTGCAGCAGCTGGAGCTGCAGTGATTGTAAAGTACTGTGTTAGAGCAGTGTTGCCTTTAGCTGTTGCAAAACTATAGGTCCCAGCATGCCCACATATCCTTTGTCTGTAGTTTTGCAAGAGCTGGAGGCACACAGCTGGAGAATACACAGCTCTAAAACAGAGTTTTACAAAGATTTCACCCCCAGCTGTTGCAAAACTACAATTCCCTTCATGGGAGTTGTAGTTGAGGAACAGTTAAAAGCTGTAGTGGTGCAATGGTGATCTCCTATACTAGATACCAAAACACTTTACAGCAGGTATTCAGTATACTGCAAAATACAGAGTAATCTGTCTGCACAAAGATAGATGACCCCTAGTGGCAGCTATGTTCATTTTTTATTTTTTTACAATTTATTTTTTATTTTTAAATAAATGTATATTGGAAAAAAGTCATCTTATCAGTAGTACTACAAAATATAAAAAGTTTTTCATAATGACAGTGCCTCTTTAACCCCTTGCTGCAAATGGATGTTCATTAACGTCCATCTGCGGCTCCCGAAGTTTGACGCGCGCTCAGCATCGACTGTACGGTTTAGCTACCCTTATATTTTAATAATCCGGACATTTATGCACGTGGCAGTATCACATATGATTATTTTCTTTTTTATTTCATTATTTTGTTTAAAAAAAAAATGGGAAAAGGGGGGATTCAAACTTTTATTAGGAAGGGGTTAATTCACTTTTTTTTAACACATTATTATTCCCGCCATAGGGGGCTATAACATACAATCTTTTGATTGCATACACTGATCAATGCTATGCCATGGAATAGAATTGACCAGTGTTATCGGTGCTGTGCTGCTCCAACCTGCTGTGCAGGCTGGGAGCAGCAGATCACCGATCGAATGGCAAGGAGGCAGGTGAGCACCCTCATGTCGTCCTCTCAGCTGATCGGGACATCACGGTTTCACTGCGATGGTCCCGATCAGCTCCGCTGAGCTGCTGGGACACTTTTACTTTCTGTTTAGATGCCGCAATCAACTTTGATCGCTGCGTCTAAAGGGTTAATACCGGGCTTCCGCCCGATCGGTGGTGCCCCGCATTTACCTCCTGGCTGCTGATAGCAGTCGGGACCCACAGGGTTTGAAGCGTTCTCAGCTCGTGAGTGCACTTCAAACATTGGTAATGGGACCAGGGCGTACATGTACGCCCTTGGTCCTTAAGTACCAGAGCGCTAGGGCGCACCTGTACACCCTTGGTCCCCAACAAGTTAATGACCGGCAGCAGCGAGATCGCTGCTGCCTTTCATTTGCAGTGAGTTTCTGGCTACTGATAGTAGCTGACACTCACTGTTCTGAAGCGAGCGCACTGTTCTGAGTGGGGTTGGACCTCCCTGTTGGGGATCCAAATGTTTGCACTTTTATGAAAAACTGTGATAATAACGTTTAATAAAAAAATAAGAAAAACACTAAATTACATTTATAACATAAATAAAACAGAAAATGCTAAAAACACCAGTATTGCCAGAGGGAAAAAAAAGAAGGTATAGCCTAGTGTGTGATGGCACCATATGATGTAAATGATACACAAAGAGTGGCACCATGACTGACACAGTGTAAGATACACAAGCTGTTGTCTGCTAATGATCAGACCTCTGAGGAAGCTCTACGGAGCGAAACATGTCAGGGGGGCTAGTTGTTTTGTATAACATGACTGACACACAGTGTATCATTTACATCATATGGCTCTATCACACTCGCCTATACCTTCTTCCTTTTTTCCTCTGGCAACACTGGTATTTTTAGTATTTCCTTTAATTTATTTCCTTATTATTTTCTTATATAACACAAATAAAAGTTATGTTTTAGTTGGGGTTCAGAAATGAAGGGGGGGGGGGGGTAGATTGTGCTTTTTTGGGCATTTCATTAGAGGTATTGATATAACCTTAACCCTAACAGGGTACATTTTGGGCAGTGTTTTAGCATCTAAGCAGTTGGAAGTCCTACTATTCTTGGAGCAGCTCCCTGCAACTAATAGATCAACTAGTCTTGGTATTTGTTAGAAGTGTTACAATTGTCAGAATATTAAAAAATAAGTCCATCTAATACGTAACCTTTATTCAGATGCTCACAAAAACACCTAAAATTTGCTGACACACAAAGTGTGATTTTGAAAAAATGCATTCGTGTGGTACCAGTGGGTCATTTTATCTTAACACAAAAAAAGGGCCTGAAGGAGAAGTCTCGGGGGAAAAAGAAACGTATCCTCTATCAGCAGGATAGGAGATAAGTTTTAGATCACTGGCACTGGGATCCGAGCACTGAATGTCCTGCATGGTGCATCGGTTGTCCTCCACAGCGGCTCTCCCATAGAGCTATATGGAGGGGGCGTGGAGGCCCCCACTATGGGTGGGGGTCATAATGCGCTGCTGTTGTGGAGAGCCAGGGCTTCATACAGGAGATCGTGGGGAGCCCCTGCGGTCGTACAACCCGCGATCTAAAACTTATCCACCAGGGGATACGTTTTTTTTCCACAACACTTTTCCTTAATGAAAGCCCCCACACCCCCATATCAGGCCCAGCTAGATTCCTGTCAGCAAAAAGTCAATGCTGAAAAACAAGCCCTTATACTTATTATGCCATCGGCAGGAATAGATTTTTTTTTTTTGTGGTGGTTTATTGTACAAATGTAGTAGAATATTAAATTAAAGAATTGCTGTTTTTTCCTTCACCTGACAAAAAACTTAATGAAATTATTCTGTACATTAAGTACCAAAGTACGTCTTTAAGTGGTTACAAACTACCTTAAGACTGCCTTATAAAACTGTCCATGGTATGGTATACAACATCTATCACCAACTACTTTTTATGCTAATAAAAAATGGTTGGATTTATAATTCAGATATCTGCAGGATGTGAATTTTGTATTGTAGATTTTACTAAGAAAAATTGCACTGTTCGATTCTGCACTGTTATTTACTGATTGCTCAATAATTGCTTGCAACAGTAATGAAATGCAAGCCAGTTTAATATTTTAGGCCAAATTTTATCAGATCACATATATCTGTTTTTCCAGTAATCTTATAGAATAAGACTTTCATATATCTAATTATTTTGCCTGTTAGATCCACTTTTTAGCTAAAAATAAAAATAATAGTACAGGATGGGCCATTTTTCTGGATACACCTTAATAAAATGGGAATGGCTGCAGATGGTGCACCACCACATTATGGGTGTCAGGTCCGAGAATTCCTAGATGAACAGTTTCCTGGAAAGTGGATTGGTCGTCGTGGGCCAGTTGAATGGCCCTAAGCTCTCCCGATCTGACCCCCTTAGACTTTTATCTTTGGTGACATCTGAAGGCAAATGTCTATGCTGTGAAGATATGAGATGTGCAGCACCTGAAACTACGGTTACTGGACGCCTGTGCTAGCATTTCTCCTGCGGTGTTGCTATCAGTGTGTGAAGAGTGGGAGAAGAGGGTTGCATTGACAATCCAACACAATGGGCAGCACATTGAACACATTTTATAAGTGGTCAGAAACGTGTAGATAACTCATGAAAGAATAAAGTTACGTTAAAGACAAGCACATCATTGTTTTTCTTGTGAAATTCCCAATAAGTTTGATGTGTCACATGACCCTCTTCCTATTGAAAAAACAAAAGTTGGATTCAAAATGGCCGCCATGGTCACCACCCATCTTGAAAAGTTTCCCCCCCCTCACATATACTAATGTGCCACAAACAGGAAGTTAATATCACCAACCATTCCCATTTTATTAAGGTGTATCCATATAAATGGCCCACCTTGTATAATAAATTTTTTCTATAAGGGCAGAAGGGCAAAGGTAATAGATTAAAGGGGTACTCTGGTGGAAAACTTTTTTTTTTTTTTTAAATCAACTGGAGCCAAAAAAATCTTAATCCTTCCAGTACTAATTAGCTGCTGAGTACTACAGAGGAAATTATTTTCTTTTTGGAACACAGTGCTTTCTGCTGACATCATGACCAGAGTGCTCACTGCTGACATCTCTGTCCATTTTAGGAACTGTCCAGAGCAGCTTATGTTTGCTATGGGGATTTTCTCCTACTTAAAATGGACAGAGATGTCAGCAGAGAGCACTGTGCTCGTGATTCAGCAGACAGTTCTGTGTTCCAAAAAGAAAATAATTTCCTCTGTAGTATTCAGCAGCTAATAAATATACTGGAAGGATTACGATTTTTTTTAATAGATGTAATTTACAAATCTGTTTAACTTTCTGGCACCAGTTGATTAAAAAAGTTTTCCACCGAAGTACCCCTTTAAGGATTCTTGAGAAGTCTTCATAGTTAAAGAGAAGTTACTTGGTGCACTACTGCCTCTATAGCCAGCTTCCTAGCAGCAGCATAACTGATCTGCAGTATATTGGACTTATGTTATGTTAAAAAGTGGGGCAGTTTCCTGTAAAAGCTTTGGAGGATCAGAAAGAAATTCCTCACTAGGACTCTGATCTAATGCTCTAGGGAGGCACCAGCTGCTAACCCCATGCCCTAAGCTGCAGCTCAGCCTCTCATGAAGCTGTATGTTTACCAGTAGCCCAATAAAACACTGCAGTAAGCACAGCACAATGCTGAGATTCTCTCTTCAGCAATGTGAGATAAAATGTAGCATGGAAAATATAATGTTAAAAACTAACAGTAAGTAAAACATTCTATTACTTTTTGGGCTCATTTGTAAGGTTTACCTATTAAAGAGTACCTGTCACCAAACTAAACTTTTAATATATTGTTCTTTATGTAATTATAAGACACTTTGCTATTTATGTGTGGTTAAAATTCTCAACCTTTATATGTTTCTAATGGCATTGAAAAAACGTCCACTAGGTGGCTCTGTTCTGTTCCCTGCGCAAGTCAAACAGTTAGTTTGGTCTTCTCCCGACCTGGCAGGAGACCAAACTCAGGAAATGCGTGCGGGGCATGGCGAATCACAGCTCTTGCAGGCTTCAGTGACGTCGCGCCTGCTGGGGAGCGCCCACTTTCTCCTGCCGGGAGCTCACACAGTGTGAGCAGGGGAAAGGTTTAATACAGAGCTTTTTAAAGCTCGGAAATTTTTTGAAAGGGCAAGAGGAGTGTTAGGAGTAGCTAGGGAATATAATCTGAGTTAGTTTAGAAAATATGGTTTGATGACAGGTACTCTTTAACCCCTTAAGGACTCAGCTCATTTTGGCCTTAAGGACTCAGACAATTAAATTTTTACGTTTTCATTTTTTCCTCCTCGCCTTCTAAAAATCATAACTCTTTTATATTTTCATCCACAGACTAGTATGAGGGCTTGTTTTTTGCGCGACCAGTTGTCCTTTGTATTGACATTACTCATTATATCATAAAATGTATGGCGCAACCAAAAAAACACTATTTTTGTGGGGAAATTAAAAAGAAAAACGCAATTTTGCTAATTTTGGAAGGTTTTGTTTTCACACCCTACAATTTATGGTAAAAATGACATGTGTTCTTTATTCTGAGGGTAAATACGATTAAAATGATACCCATTATTACATACTTTTCTATTATTGTTGTGCTTAAAAAAAATCACAAACTTTTTAACCAAATTAGTACGTTTATAATCCCTTTATTTTGATGACCTCTAACTTTTTTATTTTTCCGTATAAGCGGCGGTATGAGGGCTCATTATTTGCGACATGATCTGTACTTTTTTTTTATATCACATTTGCATATAAAAAACTTTTAATACATTTTTTATAAATTTTTTTTAATAAAATGTATTAAAAAAGTTGCAATTTTGGACTTTTTTTTTTTTTCGTTCACGCCATTCACCGTACGGGATCATTAACATTTTATTTTAATAGTTCGGACATGTACGCACGCGGCGATACCAAATATGTCTATAAAATAATTTTTTTACGCTTTTTGGGGGTAAAATAGGAAAAAACGGACGTTGTACTTTTTTATTGGGGGAGGGGATTTTTCACTTTTTTTTTACTTTTACGTTTACATTTTTTTTTACACTTGAATAGTCCCCATAGGGGACTATTCATAGCAATACCATGATTGCTAATACTGATCTGTTCTATGTATAGGACATAGAACAGATCAGTGTTATCGGTCATCTTCTGCTCTGGTCTGCTCGACCAGAGCAGAAGACGCCGGGAGTCGGAAGGAGGAAGGTGAGGGGACCTCCGTGCGGCGTTCTGAATGATCGGATCCCCGCAGCAGCGCTGCGGGCGATCCGATCATTCATTGAAATCGCGCACTGCCGCAGATGCCGGGATCTGTATTGATCCCGACACCTGAGGGGTTAATGGTGGACGCCCGCCACATCGCGGGCGTCGGCCATTCCCGGCGGGTCCCTGACTGCAATCAGCAGCGGGGATCAGCCGCGCATGACACGGGCATCGGAGCGGTTATGCACAGGACGTAAATGTACGTCCTGGTGCGTTAAGTACATTTACGTCCTGCGTCCTTAAGGGGTTAAGGTTCGCAGTGAAAAGAATGCCATTTTGCCCTACATGTTCCACACTAGGTTTTCATCTAGGTAAGGGGGCACGATTTAAGGCAGGGTGCATATGCATGCCACCAGCAGGCTGGCTTTAACCCCTTAAGGACGCAGCCCTTTTTCACCTTAAGGACTGAGCCCTTTTTCGCAATTATGACCACCGTCACTTTACGAATTAATAACGCAAAAACGCTTTTACCGAATATTCTGATTCTGAGATAGTTTTTTCGTGACATATTCTACTTAATTTTGGTGGTAAATTTTCGGCGTTAATTGCATCCTTTTTTGGTGAAAAATCCCCAAATTTCATGAAAATTTTGAAAATTTTGCATTTTTTTCACTTTGAAGCTCTCTAATTGTAAGGAAAATGGATATTCCAAATAAATTAAATTTTTCTTCACAAACACAATATGTCCACTTTATGTTGGCATCATAAAATGGACATATTTTTGCTTTTTGAAAAAATTAGAGGGCTTCAAAGTAGAGCAGCAATTTTCAAAAATGTCATGAAAATTGCTAAATCTGAAGGGACAGATGTTACAGAACTACAATTCCCAGCATGCCTGGGCAGTCAAGGCATGCGGAGAGTTGTAATTTGGCAACATCTGGAGGGCTACTGTTTGGGTCCCCAAACTGTGACCCTCCAGATGTTGCAAAACTACAACTCCCAGCATACCCAGACAGCCTTTGGCTGTCTGGGCATGCTGGGAGTTGCAGTTTGGCCCCCCTAGTGGTTGCCACAGTAAAGATCGATTTACTTTCACTTTCAATCCCTCCCCCCCCCCCCCCCCCCCCACTGTCGATTCCCTACCTGATCAGGATCCTGCAGGCTCCAGCGAAGATCCCAGGTCCCCAGGCATCTTCTCCTGCAGGTACGGCCTCCATCTTCTTCCCAGAGCCCCTCGACATCCAGGGGCGGGCAGAACGGGGGGTTGTCATGGCAACCCCCTGTCCTGCGCTGCCATTGGTCAGAACTCCGTTCTGAATAATGGCAGGGGATAGGAGTACATCGCAGCTTTGCGACCTCACTCCTATACTTTAGGCTGATCGGGGCTGTTGCTGACAACTCCGATCAGCCCTATTTTCCGGGTGATCGGGTCACCAGAGACCCGATCAGCCCGGAATTGGAGAAAATTGCATGTCTGAATTGACATGCGATTTTCTCCGATCGCCGACATGGGGGGGCTCTCAGGACCCCCCTGGGCGATGTGCCAGGGTGCCTACTGAATGATTTCAGCAGGCATCCGGCTCCGGTCCCCAACCGGCTAGCGGTGGGGACCGGATTTCCCACGGGTGTATGGATACGCCCTCGGTCCTTAAGGACCCGGAATGCAGGGCGTATCCATACGCCCTGTGTCCTGAAGAGGTTAAAGCAGGGGTCTCAAACTCCCGGCCCGCGGGCCGCAAATGTTTGTGCCCGCAAATGGGCCGAAAGTTTGTGGCCCGCGCCAGGTATGTAGTGAAGAAACCTTTGTCTTGTAGCAGTTCTGTGTCCTGAGCAGAGCAGAGACCGCACCCCCCCCCCATCAACCAATCACAGTGTCCGAGCACTCAGCACAGTGACTCAGCACTTTCCTCAGCTATTCGGGACACAGAACACTTCAAGACACAGTATTCTTCTCTACTCCGGAGAGGAGACGTGCAGTGCAGTACAGATAAGGTTGTCTATGTGTGTGTGCATGTGTGTCTGTCTGTCTATGTGTGTGTGTGTGGGCATGTGTGTCTGTCTGTCTGTCTATGTGTGTGTGTGGGCATGTGTGTCTGTCTGTCTGTCTATGTGTGTGTGTGTGTGTGTGCATGTGTTTGTGTCTGTCTGTCTGTCTATGTGTGTGTGCATGTGTGTGTGTCTGTCTGTCTATGTGTGTGTGTGCATGTGTGATTATCTGTCTGTCTATGTGTGTGTGCATGTGTGGTTGTCTGTCTGTCTATGTGTGTGTGTGTGCATGTGTGTGTGTGTCTGTCTGTCTATGTGTGTGTGCATGTGTGGTTGTCTGTCTGTCTATGTGTGTGTGTGCATGTGTGTGTGTCTGTCTATGTGTGTGTGTGTGTGTATGTGTGGTTGTCTGTCTGTGTGTGTGCGCATGTGTGTCTGTCTGTATGTGTGTGTGTCTATCTGTGTGTGTGTGCATGTGTTGGTGTCTGTCTGTCTATGTGTGTGTGTCTGTCTGTCTGTCTATGTGTGTGTGCATGTGTGTGTCTGTCTATGTGTGTGTGCATGTGTGGATGTCTGTGTGTGTGTGTGTCTGTCTATGTGTGTGCATGTGTGTGTGTCTGTTTGTCTATGTGTGTGTGCATGTGTGTGTCTGTCTATGTGTGTGTGCATGTGTGGGTGTCTGTCTGTGTGTGTGCATGTGTGTGTGTCTGTCTATGTGTGTGTGCATGTGTGTGTGTCTGTCTGTCTATGTGTGTGTGCATGTGTGTGCCTGTCTATGTGTGTGTGTGTGTGTGTCTGTCTGTCTGTCTATGTGTGTGTGCATGTGTTGGTGTCTGTATGTGTGTGTGTGTCTGTGTGGGTGTCTGTGTGTGTGTGTGTGTGTGAGTCTGGGGGTGGGGGGCAATTGACAATGCTACCTAATGTGGGGAACATGCTTCTACCTAATGTGGGGAACCTGCTTCTACCTAATGTGGGGAACCTGCTACTACCTAATGTGAGGAACCTGCTTCTACCTAATGTGGGGAACCTGCTTCTACCTAATGTGGGGAACCTGCTTCTACCTAAAGTGGGGAACCTGCTTCTACCTAATGTGGGGAACCTGCTACTACCTAATGTGGGGAACCTGCTTCTACCTAATGTGGGGAACCTGCTGCCTACCTAATGTGGGGAACCTGCTGCCTACCTAATGTGGGGAAACTGCTACTACCTAATGTGGGGACCTGCTGCCTGCCTAATGTGGGGAACCTGCTGCCTACCTAATGTGGGGAACCTGCTGCCTACCTAATGTGGGGAACCTGCTGCTACCTAATGTGGGGAACCTGCTGCTACCTAATGTGGGGAACCTGCTACTACCTAATGTGGGGAAGCTGCTGCCTACCTAATGTGGGGAACCTGCTTCTACCTAATGTGGGGAACCTGCTACTACCTAATGTGGGGAACCTGCTGCCTACCTAATGTTGGGAACCTGCTGCCTACCTAATGTTGGGAACCTGCTGCCTACCTAATGGGCGGAACCCCTAGATGTAGCACCTCCATCATCCGTCAACTCATGCTATTACCACACGGGGTAGGGGGAATGGGGGGGGGGGGGTTGCTGGTGGGTGATGGGGGTGCTACTGCTGGTGGAAGGTGTTGCTGGTGGATGATGAGGGGCATATGATGAGGGCATTATATGTAATGGGCGCATGCGGCCCAGCCTCACCCAGCTGCTACCTCCAGTGGCCCCCATATAATTTGAGTTTGAGACCCCTGCTTTAAAGTGTAAATATAAGCCAAACTATTTACACCATTTCCAATTTAAAATGTTACATTACTGCAAAAATATATAAACCTGTCTCAAAACATATCCCAAAAAACTGACAAAAAAGACATGAAAAATACCTTGACTGATGCATGTGGACCCCTGTATGTAATTTAAAATTTTGACATGTTCCATGAGCATTTTATGTATGAGGATATTGTATATTAGATGTCAAGTAGTATGTGAGAGACAACTTTGGCATTTTATATACTTTTCTCTCTATTTAACGTTAATGTGTAAAAAAAAAAATCTAGTAAAGTGTGGATGTGCTAGTCATTTTGGGTCTTTGCGTATAGTGTACAGTATATAGTATATTCAAGAAATGAATCAGCTGACCATTAAATCACTAGTTTCTTTTATGTCTGCACAGTATAGACTGTAAATCAAATAAATATTCATTGTTCTTATTGCTGTTGATCCAGTGCTGTTGAGCACTGCTGCAGTAAGACACTGCCTCTGAGAGCCAGGGGAGTGTCTGCTTCAGTAAGGAATGGAGGAGTGCAGGACAGGCCTGACATGTTCTGGTAGTGGGGGACTCAGTTATTAGGGGGACAGACAGGGCAATCTGTCACAAAGACCGGGATCGTCGAACAGTGTGTTGTCTTCCTCGAGTTCGGCTCATGGTGGATCGGATTGACAAATTACTAGGAGGGGCTGGAGTAGATCCAACAGTCATGATAAACATTTGCTCCAATGACAAAATAAAAGGTAAATGGAGTGCCCTTAGACCATTATTCCCTCCTCAATCTTAATCCCCTTGTGCCAATATCCCCCCTCCATCTCTATCCCCTTGTGTTATTATTCCTCCTCCATCTTTATCCCCTTGTGTTATTATTCCTCCTCCATCTTTATCCCCTTGTGTTTTTATTCCTCCTCATCTTTATCCCCTTGTGTTATTATTCCTTCTCCATCTTTATCCCCTTGTGTTATTATTCCTCCTCCATCTTTGTCCCCTTGTGTTATTATTCCTCCATCTTTATCCCCTTGTGTTATTACTCCTCCTCCATCTTTATCCCCTTGTGTTATTATCCCTCCTCCATCTTTATCCCCTTGTGTTATTACTCCTCCTCCATCTTTATCTCCTTGTGTTATTATTCCCCCTCCATCTTTATCCCCTTGTCCCATTATTCCCCCTCCATCTTTATCCCCTGTATCATTATTCCTCCTCCATCTTTATCCCCTTGTCCCATTATTCCCCCTCCATCTTAATCCCCTTGTACTATTATTCCCCCTCCATCTTAATCCCCTTGTACTATTATTCCCCATCCATCTTAATCCCTTTATGCTATTATTCGGGGAGTAATGGGACAAGGGGATAAAGATGGAGGGGGAAAAATAGTACAAGGGGATTAAGATGGAGGGGGAATAATGGGACAAGGGGATTAAATGGAGGAGGAATAATAACACAAGGGGATTAAGATGGAGGGGGGGATAATCAACCCTCCCCCCTCCATATTAATCCCCTTGTGACATTATTCCCCCTCCATCTTTATCCCCTTGCACCATTATTCCCCCCTCCTCTGATCCCCTTCTGCCATATCGAATAATAATGGCACAAGGGGATTAATATGGAGGGGTGGGGGGGGGGGGGGGGGTTGATTATCCCTCCCTCCATCTTAATCCCCTTGTGTCATTATTCCCTCCTCCCTCTGATCCCCCTTTTACCATTTCCCCCCCTCCATATTAATCCCCTTGCGCCATTATTCCCCCCCTCCTCTGATCCCCTTCTGCCATATCGAATAATAATGGCACAAGGGGATTACTATGGAGGGGTGGGGGGGAGTTGATTATCCTTCCCTCCATCTTAATCCCCTTGTGTCATTATTCCCCCCTCCTTCTGATCCCCATTTTGCCATTCCCCCCCTCCATATTAATCCCATTGCGCCATTATTCCCCCCCTCCTCTGATCCCCTTCTGCCATATCGAATAATAATGGCACAAGGGGATTACTATGGAGGGGTGGGGGGGAGTTGATTATCCTCCCCTCCATATTAATCCCCTTGTGCCATTATTATCCGATATGGCAAAAGGGAATCATAGCAAGGGGAAACGGCGCAAGGGGATTAAGATGGAGGGGGAGAGGGATAATGCCGGAGGGGGGATGGGGAGAAATAAAGCACAAGGCATTACATTTTAATGCCTTGTGCTTTATTACTCCCCATCCCCCCTCCGCCATTATCCCTCTCTCCCTCCATCTTAATGCCTTGTGCTCCATCCCATACATCCCCCCCTCCGTCCCATATATCCCCCCTCCATCCCATATACCCCCCCTCCGTCCCATATAGTCCCCCTCCGTGCCATACAGTTGTGTTCAACTTTTTGTTTTTATTCTTTACCTGGCATCCTGCGGTCCCCTGTGGCCTGCCCTTGGATGCAGCGCGCCCCGTTCAGCGGGGCCGCACTGACGTGTGACTTCTCCTGCGCTGTGCGGCAAGTCCGCACAACGTCAGGGGAGGTCACACGTCTCCCCGGCAACCACGCAGCTCACTCACAGTAGCCGCTATGCGCTGTCAAATACTGGCCAATGCATGGCCGGTATTTGACAGCGCTTTCGCGTAACCCCTGACAGCCCCTGGCGTACCCCTAGGGGTACGCGTACCCCAGGTTGAGAACCCAGGTGCTAGACAGACCCCTTATTCCTTATATTTAAAGATTTTATGATGACAGGGATTGTTCCACAGGACTGGCGCTTGGCAAATTTGGTGCCAATATTCAAAAAGGGGTCAAAAAGAGATCCTGGAAATTATAGGCCTGTAAGAAGCTTCTCTAAGAGATGTTATTCTGGAGTATCTTTACAAAAAGAACCTTCTAGCACAGCACCAACATGGGATAATGCAGGATCAGTTCTGTCAGACTAATCTGATCAGCTTATATGAGATCATTTATAAATTTCACCAGGGTGAAGCTGTGAATGTTGTATATCTGGACTTTTATAAGGCCACACAAAAGGTTAGTAAATAAAATTGGGATGCTGCGACTAGGAAAGGATATATGTTAGCAACTGGCTTAGTGATAGGAAGCAGAGGGTGGGGATCAATGTAACTTACTCTGGTTGGGTGACAGTTACTAGTGGGGTACCACATGGGTCAGTACTGGGTCCTCTTCTTTTCAATATGTTTATTGATGTCCTTGTAGAGGGATTACAAAGTAAAATTTCAATATTTGCAGATTACACTAAACTGGGTAAGGTGATCAACACAGAGGAGGATAACATATTACAGGGGGAAGCTGGAGGCTTGGACACAGACATGGCAAATTAAGTTTATTGTGGATAAATGTAGGGTTATGCACTTGGGTCGTAAAAACAACAGGTAAATCTATTTGCTAAATAATAAAACATTAGGAAAAACTTCTACCGAAAAGAACTTGGGGGTACTGATGGACAGTAAAATCAATTTTAGTGATCAGTGCCAGGCAGCTGCTGTCAGGGGTAACAAAGTAATGGGATGTATAAAGAGACATAGAGGCTCATGACAAGGAAATAGTTTTGCCTCTGTAAACTCATAAGTCATACCACATATGAAGTAGTTTGCCCAATTTTGGGCACCTGTATATGAATAATAAGACATGGCTGAACTGTAGAGGGTGCATAGGAGGGTGACAAAGATAATTAAAGTAAACCTGTCATCAGATTTTACCATATATAATGCGTGATAATGTGTTATGTACGGTAACATCTTCTTCCTCACCATCCTCGAAAGATGTTCCTGCCAGCAGGGATTATGAGAATATGATGTGTCCTCCACAGGCCTCGTTAGCATACCACTGGGCAGAGAGCCATATTAAACTAGTCCTGCTTCTGCGGCTGTAATCACACCCCCTATATGTGATTGACAGCCCATCTGCTTAGGGGAAGAAAGGTGCAGAAAAAATTGTTATCTGCTGTGGCGCTGCCTCTTGGAGATCGAGATAAGAGTCCAGTCATATATAATAGAATCTCATTTATTGGTACAATAAAATCAGATGACAGACATGCACGACGCGTTTCGGGGGTAAGTTCCTCTCAATTGCAGAGATAATGTCTAGGTCCATACAGAAAAATGCCATATAAATAAGGAAAAAAGGCGCTAAAGAAAAAAATCTGCTTAGGGAGCAGAGTGGTGCAAAGGGCTGTCAACCACACTGAGGGGACATGGTTACAGCTGGAGCAACAGAACTAGGTAAGTATAGCTCCCTGCCCAGGGGACTGCTTACGGGACCGGTGGGGGACACTTTCAAACATCATATCCTCACCATCTCTGCCAGCAGGATTGTTTCCCGGAGATGGTGAGAAAGAAGATTTTACCATATATAACCCGTTACCACACATTATATATGATAAATTCTGTTTATATGTTTGCTTTATTGTTTGCTTTAATGGTATGGGAGAGTTAAAGTACCAAGACAGGTTATCAAGCTTGGGGTATGTAGTTTGTGATCAAATTGACTTCTTTTCTCCAATGTACAAATATATGAAAGGACAGTAAGATATCTTTCTAGTGATCTTTTTATTCCTCAGTAAACAAGTTCAAGGGGAGGGCTGGGTGTTTTTTTTTTTAGAAAAAAAATATTACAAGTTATGGATACTAGATTTATGTGGCTAGAAAGTTGATCCAGGGATTTTCAGGGAGTATGACGGGAAGCTACAACCACTAATTTCGTGCAGATGGACTTCTTCCGGCCTCTGGAAGAAGTGCATCTGCAAGAAATGAATGGTTGTAGCCTCTGAGCCTCCCGTCATACTCCCTGATCTCCACGCCAGACTCCATGTGCTGTGGTTTAGACATGTGGTGAGTTGCAGGATCATTCTCTGTTATTGTTTATTTCAGGATTGCTTCTCTTGTGTCCTAGCACTGCTGCATTTTCTCAGACATATTGGCCCTCATTTACTAAGAGTGAAGTGTAGGTTTCTTTGTGGGTTTTAATTCCCTACAATTTAATTTCCACGGTATTTACTATGGTTTCCCTACATTTTGCTTTTTTTACACATGCTCTGATCTATCAGGTTTTCCTCAGCTCAAATCCACCACATTTTATGTGGAAACCTTAGTAAATATGTTGGGTTTTTGTGAAATTGTCAGGAACATGCCCCTCTTCGGAGACCACGCCCCCTTTTCCAGGTGGCCGCGACCCTTTTTCGGGTTTTCTTAGCAAAATTGAAAGTTAGTCGGGGTGTTTTCAATTCTGGCGCAAAATCTGACGCAGACAGAATTTCTGGCGCAATGCGACAGAATCTGGCGCACAACCCGACAAAACATGTCGGGTTTGCAATAGTAAATGAGGGCCATTATTTTGATTGTGATTTTCTGGGACTTTTATTTTGCTACACGTGGTATATCTAGGGTTTGTTTTGTTAGGTGCCTCCTTTCCATTTTTTCTCTTTTTATTGACAACAGGGTTTTAGGTTAAACTTGATGGACTCTTGTCTTTTTTTCAACCTTACGAACTATGTAAGTTACATTTTACTATGCAGACCTTATGACTTATAAACCTCTTTTTTATAAAAAAAAAAAATGCTGACAAAAATCTGTTCAATGTGAACCAGCTATAATAATGTAACATCCCTTTTTAATGGTGTGGGAGACTTTGATGATTTTGATTTAATCATTTATTAAAAAGGTAAGACTGAAATTTTGCATGGAAATAAGTATTCAGACCCTTTCACGTGACCCTTAGCCCTGAGGCCTCCATTTCTCTTTATCATCTCTGATTTGAGTCACCTGTGGTAAAAGAAACATGAAAGTTCACCTGGAGTTTGCAAAAAGGACCTAACGGACTCATAGACTGAGAAACAAGCTTCTCTGGTTTTATGAAACTAAGTGTCATGTGTGCAGAAAACCTGGTAATGCTGCCCAAAACCATCCGTACAGTGGAGCATCTAAACGCAACTAAACATCTGTGCAGAGACCTATAAAAGATTATCCACCTACGGTCTCCATCTAACATGACAAAGCTTGAAAAGAATCTTCTCGGATCTGTAAAGAAGTTTGACAGAAAATCTCCAAATCCAGATTTGGCCAAACCTTGTGGCATCATACCCAAGAAGACTGGAGGCAGTAATCACTGCCAATGGTGCTTCAACTAAGTACGGAGGTAAAGGGTCTGAATAGTTATGTCAATGCAATATTTTAGTTTTTCCTTTTCAAGATTTGTAAAATTCTGTTTTCACTTGGTCATTATGGAGTATTTTGGAAAACTTGATTTTATTTTATTTTAGCACAAGGCAGCAACATAACAAAATGTAATAAAAAGTGTAAGGGTCTGAAGATTTTCCCAATGCACTGTACAATTATTTTTACAGCAGATTCAGTAGTTCTCCATTTCTTGGTTCTCCATTTTGTTCTAATATCCCACTAGTCCTTTTTTTTTTTTTTTTTTTTTTAATATATTGATGTATGGAAAATAAAACTGATCATTATACTAATTAGATATCTTACATTGTGTGGATATTAAATGTGCATTATCCATAGCGAACAATGTGGTCAATCAGAATGCAGATGAAGAAAAACTCATTTTAGGAACATTAATTTGCTGTAGACTTTTAACTAATGGCAAACCATCTGACTATAGTAGAATGATTAAAGGTTTCCAAAAGAAATATCATTTTTCATACTGCAGTCCTAATGTTTCAATTTTTTCCTGTTTTAGAAAAGAATCTTTATTCTGAGATTTTTGCATTATTATTAACTCATACAGTTTTAAAAAAGAATCACACTTAAAGGAAAGGTTAAGAATTCTTGTTGGTCAGCTAATGCAGGTTGTAGAGAGGGAGGAAAGCAGATACAGGGAAAGAATCACATAGGCTGTATACAGGTGAAAAGAGAAAGCAAAGCTCATACAGCAAACTGTAAGAGAGAAACTAAGATTTTTATTCTTTTTATTTTGTTTTTATTAAGTAAAGACCTATAGCAAAAGTGTTTTTAATGGCATAGTAAGGACAATGCATGAATAAAAAAAAAGATGTCCATAGCTTTTACATTTTTCCAAAACATATTTAAAAGTATTTTAAAAGTACTCCTGCCTGGAAGGGTTCAACTTTATTTTCCCACTTATACTATTATTACTAACAATGTTATTCAAATAAATTACTTTTAAGAGTGCATTCACATGAGCGGTGTCACGATTCGGCTGGCAGGAGGTGGATCCTCTGTGCCAGAGAGGGATTGGCGTGGACCGTGCTAGTGGACCGGTTCTAAGTTACTACTGGTATTCACCAGAGCCCGCCGCAAAGCGGGATGGTCTTGCAGCGGCGGTAGTTACCAGGTCGTATCCACTAGCAATGGCTCAACCTCTCTGACTGCTGAAGATAGGCGCGGTACAAGGGAGTAGACAAGAGCAAGGTCGGACGTAGCAGAAGGTCGGGGCAGGCAGCAAGGATCGTAGTCAGGGGCAACGGCAGTAGGTCTGGAACACAGGCTAGGAACACACAAGGGAACGCTTTCACTGGCACGATGGCAACAAGATCCGGCGAGGGAGTGCAGGGGAAGTGAGGTATACATAGGGAGTGCACAGGTGAACACACTAATTAGAACAACTGCGCCAATCAGGGGCGCAGTGGCCCTTTAAATCGCAGAGACCCGGCGCGCGCGCGCCCTAGGGAGCGGGGCCGCGCGCGCCGGGACAGGACCGACGGAGAGCGAGTCAGGTACGGGAGCCGGGGTGCGCATCGCGAGCGGACGCCACCCGCATCGCGAATCGCATCCCGGTTGGCGGCGGTATCGCAGCGCACCCGGTCAGTGGATCTGACCGGGGCGCTGCAGTAGCGAGGATGTTGCGAGCGCTCCGGGGAGGAGCGGGGACCCGGAGCGCTCGGCGTAACAGTACCCCCCCCCTTGGGTCTCCCCCTCTTCTTGGAGCCTGAGAACCTGAGGACCAGACTTTTGTCTAGGATATTGTCCTCAGGTTCCCAGGATCTCTCTTCAGGACCACAGCCCTCCCAATCAACCAAAAAAAAAGTTTTCCCTCTGACCTTCTTGGAGGCCAGTATCTCCTTTACGGAGAAGATGTCAGAAGAACCGGAAACAGGAGTGGGAGAAACAAGTTTGGGAGAGAAACGGTTGATGATGAGTGGTTTAAGAAGAGAGACATGAAAGGCATTAGGAATACGAAGAGAAGGAGGAAGAAGAAGTTTGTAAGAGACAGGATTAATTTGGCACAAGATTTTGAAAGGACCAAGATAGCGTGGTCCCAATTTGTAGCTGGGGACACGGAAGCGGACATATTTAGCGGAGAGCCATACCTTGTCTCCGGGAGAAAAAATGGGGGGAGCTCTTCTTTTCTTATCGGCAAACTTTTTCATGCGAGAAGAAGCCTGTAAGAGAGAATTTTGGGTCTCTTTCCATATGGTGGAAAGATCACGAGTTACTTCATCCACAGCGGGCAAACCAGAGGGCAAGGGAGTAGGGAGGGGGGGAAGAGGGTGACAGCCGTACACCACGAAAAATGGGGATTTGGAAGAAGATTCAGAGACTCTGAAGTTGTACGAGAATTCGGCCCATGGTAGAAGATCTGCCCAGTCATCCTGGCGGGAGGAAACAAAATGCCGTAAATAGTCACCCAGGACCTGGTTAATTCTTTCTACTTGCCCATTGGATTGAGGATGATAAGCAGAAGATAAGTTTAATTTAATCTTGAGTTGTTTACAGAGAGCCCTCCAGAATTTAGACACGAATTGGACGCCTCTATCCGAGACGATCTGCGTGGGCAAACCGTGAAGACGAAAAATGTGTACAAAAAATTGTTTTGCCAACTGAGGCGCTGAAGGAAGACCAGGAAGAGGAATAAAATGTGCCATCTTGGAAAATCGATCAACGACCACCCAAACAACAGTGTTGCCACGGGATGGGGTAAGTCTGTAATAAAGTCCATACCAATCAGAGACCAAGGCTGTTCGGGGACAGGCAGAGGATGAAGGAGACCAGCAGGCTTCTGGCGAGGAGTCTTATCCCGGGCACAAACAGTGCAGGCCCGCACAAAATCAACAACATCCGTCTCCAGAGTCGGCCACCAATAGAAACGAGAGATGAGTTGCAAGGACTTTTTGATGCCCGCATGGCCAGCGAGGTGGGAGGAGTGACCCCATTTGAGGATTCTGAGGCGTTGGCGTGGAGAAACGAAGGTCTTCCCTGGAGGAGTTTGCCTGATGGAGGCTGGAGAAGTGGAGATCAGGCAGTCAGGAGGAATGATGTGTTGCGGAGAGAGCTCTACTTCCGAGGCATCCGAGGAACGAGAGAGAGCATCGGCCCTAATGTTCTTGTCGGCAGGGCGAAAATGAATTTCAAAATTTAAACGGGCAAAGAACAGAGACCACCTGGCCTGGCGAGGATTCAGCCGTTGGGCAGACTGGAGATAGGAGAGATTCTTGTGATCGGTGTAAATGATAAGTGGAAATTTTGATCCCTCCAGCAGATGCCTCCATTCCTCAAGTGCTAATTTAATGGCCAGTAGCTCTCGATCCCCGATGGAGTAGTTCCTCTCCGCCGGAGAGAAGGTCCTAGAAAAAAAACCACAAGTAACAGCATGCCCGGAAGAATTTTTTTGTAGAAGGACCGCTCCAGCTCCCACTGAGGAGGCATCAACCTCCAATAGGAAGGGTTTAGATGGGTCAGGTCTGGAGAGCACGGGAGCAGAAGAAAAGGCAGACTTGAGCCGTTTAAATGCGTCTTCCGCTTGAGGAGGCCAGGACTTAGGATTGGCATTCTTCTTGGTTAAAGCCACGATAGGAGCCACAATAGTGGAAAAATGTGGAATAAATTGTCTGTAATAATTGGCGAACCCCAAAAAACGTTGGATAGCACGAAGTCCGGAGGGGCGTGGCCAATCTAAGACGGCAGAGAGTTTATCTGGGTCCATTTGTAGTCCCTGGCCAGAGACCAAGTATCCTAGGAAAGGAAGAGATTGACATTCAAACAGACATTTCTCCATTTTGGCATAAAGTTGATTGTCTCGAAGTCTCTGAAGAACCATGCGGACATGCTGGCGGTGTTCTTCTAAGTTGGCAGAAAAAATCAGAATATCGTCCAGATACACAACAACACAGGAATATAAGAGATCACGAAAAATTTCATTAACAAAGTCTTGGAAGACGGCAGGGGCGTTGCACAGGCCAAAGGGCATGACCAGATACTCAAAGTGTCCATCTCTAGTGTTAAATGCAGTTTTCCATTCGTCCCCCTCCCTGATGCGGATGAGATTATAAGCACCTCTTAAGTCCAGTTTGGTAAAGATGTGGGCACCTTGAAGGCGATCAAAGAGTTCTGAGATAAGAGGTAGGGGGTAGCGGTTCTTTACCGTGATTTTATTAAGTCCGCGGTAGTCAATGCAAGGACGCAGGGAGCCATCTTTTTTGGACACAAAGAAAAATCCAGCTCTGGCAGGAGAGGAGGATTTGCGGATAAACCCTTTTTTTAAATTTTCCTGGATGTATTCAGACATAGCAAGAGTCTCAGGGGCGGACAGAGGATAAATTCTGCCCCGGGGTGGAGTTGTGCCCGGGAGGAGGTCAATAGGACAGTCATAAGGCCTGTGAGGAGGTAAAGTCTCAGCTTGTTTTTTGCAAAATACATCAGCATAGTCCATATAAGCCTTAGGGAGACCGGTTACAGGGGGAACCACAGGGTCACGGCAGGGAGTACTGGGAACCGGTTTAAGACAGTCCTTGAAACAAGAAGTACCCCAGCTCTTGATCTCTCCTGTGGACCAATCAAGGGTTGGGGAATGGCGTTGAAGCCATGGTAGTCCAAGGAGAATTTCGGAAGTGCAATTGGAGAGGACCAAAAACTCAATTCTTTCGTGATGAGGTCCGATGCACATTAGGAGGGGCTCCGTGCGGTAACGTACGGTACAGTCCAATCTTTCATTGTTAACACAATTGATGTAGAGGGGTCTGGCGAGACTGGTCACCGGGATGTTGAACCTGTTGATGAGAGAGGCCAAAATAAAATTTCCTGCAGATCCGGAATCCAAGAAGGCCATAGTAGAGAAGGAGAAGGTAGAGGCAGATATCTGCACAGGCACAGTAAGGCGTGGAGAAGCAGAGTTGACATCAAGAACTGTCTCACCTTTGTGCGGAGTCAGCGTACGTCTTTCCAGGCGGGGAGGACGGATAGGACAATCCTTCAGGAAGTGTTCGGTATCGGCACAGTACAGGCAAAGATTCTCCATGCGGCGTCGTGTCCTCTCTTGAGGTGTCAAGCGAGACCGGTCAACTTGCATAGCCTCCACGGCGGGAGGCACAGGAACGGATTGCAGAGGACCAGAGGAGAGAGGAGCCGGGGAGAAAAAACGCCTCATGCGAACAAAGTCCATATCCTGACGGAGCTCCTGACGCCTTTCGGAAAAACGCATGTCAATGCGAGTGGCTAGATGAATGAGTTCATGCAGGTTAGCAGGAATTTCTCGTGCGGCCAGAACATCTTTAATGTTGCTGGATAGGCCTTTTTTAAAGGTCGCGCAGAGGGCCTCATTATTCCAGGGTAGTTCGGAAGCAAGAGTACGGAATTGTATGGCGTACTCGCCAACGGAAGAATTACCCTGGACCAGGTTCAGCAGGGCAGTCTCAGCAGAAGAGGCTCGGGCAGGTTCCTCAAAGACACTTCGAATTTCCGAGAAGAAGGAGTGTACAGAGGCAGTGACGGGGTCATTGCGGTCCCAGAGCGGTGTGGCCCATGACAGAGCTTTCCCAGACAGAAGGCTGACTACGAAAGCCACCTTAGACCTTTCAGTAGGAAACTGGTCCGACATCATCTCCAAGTGCAGGGAACATTGTGAAAGAAAGCCACGGCAAAACTTAGAGTCCCCATCAAATTTATCCGGCAAGGATAGTCGTAGGCCGGAAGCGGCCACTCGCTGCGGAGGAGGTGCAGGAGCTGGCGGAGGAGATGATTGCTGAAGCTGTGGTAGTAGCTGTTGTAGCATCCCGGTCAGTTGAGACAGCTGATGGCCTTGTTGCGCTATCTGTTGTGATTGCTGGGCGACCACCGTGGTGAGGTCGGCGACAACTGGCAGTGGAACTTCAGCGGGATCCATGGCCGGATCTACTGTCACGATTCGGCTGGCAGGAGGTGGATCCTCTGTGCCAGAGAGGGATTGGCGTGGACCGTGCTAGTGGACCGGTTCTAAGTTACTACTGGTATTCACCAGAGCCCGCCGCAAAGCGGGATGGTCTTGCAGCGGCGGTAGTAACCAGGTCGTATCCACTAGCAACGGCTCAACCTCTCTGACTGCTGAAGATAGGCGCGGTACAAGGGAGTAGACGAGAGCAAGGTCGGACGTAGCAGAAGGTCGGGGCAGGCAGCAAGGATCGTAGTCAGGGGCAACGGCAGTAGGTCTGGAACACAGGCTAGGAACACACAAGGGAACGCTTTCACTGGCACGATGGCAGCAAGATCCGGCGAGGGAGTGCAGGGGAAGTGAGGTATACATAGGGAGTGCACAGGTGAACACACTAATTAGAACAACTGCGCCAATCAGGGGCGCAGTGGCCCTTTAAATCGCAGAGACCCGGCGCGCGCGCGCCCTAGGGAGCGGGGCCGCGCGCGCCGGGACAGGACCGACGGAGAGCGAGTCAGGTACGGGAGCCGGGGTGCGCATCGCGAGCGGGCGCCACCCGCATCGCGAATAGCATCCCGGTTGGCGGCGGTATCGCAGCGCACCCGGTCAGTGGATCTGACCGGGGCGCTGCAGTAGCGAGGATGTTGCGAGCGCTCCGGGGAGGAGCGGGGACCCGGAGCGCTCAGCGTAACAAGCGGATTTTGTTTCAAACTCACGGCGGGTGAACGCACTCTTGGGGTTTATTCAAACGTATAGTATGCTGCGCAGATTTGATGCGCAGGATTTGAAGCTGTGTTCAGTCATTTAGTTTACATTGAAATCTTCAGCAGAAAATCATGCGCATCAAATCTGCGCAGAATACTGTACGTGTGAATACACCATTTGGGTACGTTCACACGTACAGGTCTTGCTGCATATTATTGCTGCATATTTTGTACAGATGATTTTGCTACCCATTAACTTCAAGCATGTCACCTAAGAGACAGCTAGTAGGTTTAGTAGGACAGGTATAACCAGTGATGTCTGAAAAAGAGCAATCTACAGGTTAAACTCGAAAAATTAGAATATGATGCAAAAGTCCATTGTATTTCATTAATACAACTTTAAAGGAAAAGAAGCCTGAAGTGCTCCAAAATCTCCTGGTAGAAAGATGCGTTGACCCTGGACTTAATGAAACACAGTGGACCAACACCAGCAGATGACCTGGCTCCCCAAATCATAGAAATGGGGGGGGGGGGGGGGCTTTGGGGTTTTCATGAGCTGTAAGCCATAATCATCACAATTATGACAAATCACGGCTTGAGCTATCCTGCTTTGCATGTAATGAGTCTCTCTCATATATTAGTATCACCTTTTAAGTTGCATTACTGAAATAAATTAACTGCACGATATTCAAATTTTTCGAGTGTCATCTGTAATTTCAGACCACAGAGACGCCACTTGGGGGCATGACCACCAAGTGTGCTACATATTTCCTCCTACAAGGTAGCCCTGAAAACATAGTGGAGATCCTTCTAGTCCAGATAGATAAGTTGAAGCCAGCAACTTTTTAAGGCCTATTAACCATGTTTATGTGATCCTGGATATCCCTTTGTAGCCAGACTAGACTTAAAAGCGGTTATCCAGGAAAAAAGCTTTTTTTTTTATATATCACAGATTTGTAAATTACTTCTATAAAAAAAAATCTTAATCCTTCCAATAATTATCAGCTGCTGAAGTTGAGTTGTTCTTTTCTGTCTAAGTGCTCTCTGATGACACCTGTCTCGGGAACTGTCCAGAGTAGAAGCAAATCCCCATAGCAAATCTCTTCTACTCTGTGCAGTTCCCAAGACAAGCAGAGATGTCAGCAAAGAGCACTGTTGCCAGACAGAAAAGAACAACTCAACTTCAGCAGCTGATGATTATTAGAAGGATTAAGATTTTTTAATAGAAGTAATTTACAAATCTGTTTAACTTTCTGGAGCCAGTTGATATAAAAAAAAAGTTTTTTCCTGGAATACCCCTTTAACCCCTTAACGATGCAGGACGTAAATGTACGTCCTGGTGAGGTGGTACTTAACGCACCAGGACATACATTTACATCCTATACATAACCGCGAGCATCAGAGCAATGCTCGGGTCATGTGCGGCTGGTCCCGGCTTCTGATAGCAGCCAGGGACCCGCCAGTAATGGTGGACATCCGTGATCGCACGGATGTCTGCCATTAACCCCTCAGATGCCGTGATCAATACAGATCACGGCATCTGCGGCAGTGCAGTCACTAAAATGGATGATCGGATCGCCCGCAGCGCTGCCACGGCGATCCGATCATCCAGAACAGCAGGCGGAGGTCCCCTCACCTGCCTCTGCTGCCTTCCACGGGTCTTCTGCTCTGGTCTGAGATTGAGCAGACCAGAGCAGAAGATGACCGATGCATAGCACTGAACAGTATTAGCAATTGAATGATTGCTATAAATATGATTATGTAAAAAAAAAGTCCAAAATTGCTGTTTTCTTATAACATTTTATTCCCCAAAAAATTGATAAAATATGTATTAAAAGTTTTATATATGCAAATATGGTATCAATAAAAAGTACAGATTACTGCGCAAAAAATGAGCCCTCATACCGCCGCTTATACGGAAAAATGAAAAAGTTATAGGTCTTCAAAATAGAGGGATTTTAAACGTACTAATTTGGTTAAAAAGATTTTTTTTAAGCGCAACAGTAATAGAAAAGTAGTAATCATGGGTATCATTTTAATCGTATTGACCCAGAGAATAAAGAACACATGTCATTTTTACTGTAAATTGTACTGCAGGAAAACAAAACCTTCCAAAATTAGCAAAATTGTGGTTTTCTTTTTAATTTTCCAACACAAATAGTATTTTTTTTGGTTGCACCATACATTTTATGGTAAAGTGAGTGATGGCATTACAACAGACAGCTGGTTGTGCAAAAAAGAAGCCTCATACTAGTCTGTGGAGGAAAATATAAAAGAGTTATGATTTTTTGACGGCGAGGAGGAAAAAACAAAAAGGTAAAAATAAAATTGTCCTTAAGGCCAAAATGTGCTGATTCCTTAAGGGGTTAATTCAGTGTGTATTTTGTTTTCTAGTTTGCACCATTATTGGTATGCTAAAACCAGGAGTGGGTCTAAAATACACAAGAAGTTGAAATCTTGATAGTATCGTTCTTCTCTATTTATGTTTTTCGCTGGTTCTCTGGCAAAATACTTCCCAAAACAGTGCTGTGTAAAAGCAGCATAATAATCTTTATTGTAAATGTTATTTACATCAGCAATTTTGCGGACCTTTTATAGGAAATTTATTATACCTTCAAAAAATGCTCAGTTCCTTGTTTAGGATCAGTCAGTGAATTTGAGTCTCATTGTAACCAGTAAAAGATCTCCTGGCTTCAGGCAAATGGTGTGTTTTACACCAGATTTAGGATCCTGAGTTGACATACTAATTGTGCAAGTTGTGTGGTATTATAAAGCTCATCAGGAAGTACTGTACTAACCTGTCACTAGACTGTCAAGATGCTGTCAAGTTGTCATTAAAGCTAATGGCAGTTACTTTAATAAGAAGAAAGCTTGAGGGTTGCTTGAACTGCACTAACCACAGAATTAAATGTGTGTGAAATGCCACAAATTAGTGACATTTCCAAAATGCGTAAAAATGATTTCTAATATTTTTTTCCTCCAAAAATGTCAGAGCCTTACTGATTTTAACGTTTCCTGAGGCAGCGATTTATAATCATATGCAAATAAAGTATGCATATTAGGAAAATGGCCTCTTTGTAGTACAGATCGTAAGACAATGCAGTATAAAGCTAGCAGTATAAATTGTTAAAGTTTTCTCATTTCACATTCTGATGTTAAGTCTGCTCTATTGAGACATGTAAGCAAAAGCAGGAGCAAAGAGGAAACATGATAAAAAAGCAGACACCTTTCTGAATCATTTCATAAGTCACATCTGGATCCAGATGTCTATTCTCAGAAAGGGATTTTCCATTGCATAATCTGCCAAAACAATAAACCTTCAAAAAAAAAACACTCCACTGCTTTAGGCATTTATTATTCTTTTTAAAAGTAATCTCTTTTAGGCTAGTTTAACACTATGGGATTTCTGAGCGCAATTTTGCTAATAAATTACATCGGGAAATCCTGTTGCAGACTGCCAAATTCATTGGCAGACGTCCCGCCACAAAAATTCCTCCACCTAGAGAATGATGCCAATACCCATGCGGTCCTAGCACTGACTGATTCAGTCAGTACAGGCCACTCTTGGAATCTCCGAGAGATTCCTTAATGTGAACCCTGCTTTATTTTATAGAACTTCAACTTTTATGTATACTGGATACTGCTGATGAATGGATAACTATGAAATGTCAATTCTTGCTATTACATAAATCTGGTTTAAAGCTGGGTCTGTTCGTAAATACTCCATATATTACTTACCTTGTGATTAAAGAAACATTTCAGTTGATCGCATACCATAAAACATATAGGATCTTTGCAATAAAAATGTTGTCTTCCAGTGTCTGTCTTACACAGTTTTCCCAATGACTCTCTGAATATGATTTATTACACATAAAGCTGCACTAAAGACTATCTAAATGTCACACATAATAATACTCTTATCTACTTGTAAAATGGGAATCTTATTCACTTCTGCAGGACTGGAGAGAGATAAGTTTGACAATAAGACCGTGTCCTTTGAGGAGCACATTAAGGAAGAGCACAATATCTGGAATTATCTGTACTTCATCGTGTTGGTGAGAGTGAAGAACAAGACAGATTATACTGGACCAGAGAGCTATGTGGCACAGATGATAAAGGTCAGCTTTAACACTGAAAATGCACTTGGTACTGAGGTCTTTGATAGCGGCATTAAGAAGCATCAGTTACTAGTATTTTTCCTGTTATCCTGCGCATTAATATATAGCTGTACAAAGAGTTGCAGTCAACATTATTGATTTTCTCAATTCGTTAGTATATAAAAGCCAGTAGGGAAATAATACATTTTTTTTTTGGGGGGGGGGGGGGGGGGGTGACAAAAATGCTGTGCAGGGAGTCAGTAGGAAATTATAAAATTTCAAACCCACTTGGCATTTTAAAGGTTTGGCGTTTTATCCTACATCTCCTACATTTTTGGCTCAGTGGCAGTTTTCCAGAATCGCAATCAAAAACACCATGTGGAGGTTAGTAGTGATGCATAGCATCACTACTTACCTTCGCCGACTGTACAGTATCACAGCCTGAAAAGATGCCAAAACCATGAATACCATTTTATTTTTTTAATCCATGAGACTGTAAAGAAAATAACAAAACACCCATTTTTTTATAAAACTGAAAATATACTCCAACTATTCGATAAAAAGTTTCCCCGAGGCTGCTCACGGGTAGTGTTCATCTTGGTGAGATATTGTTGACTACTAAACATGTCTTTATGATGCATGACGTATATGATGATGAATTGCCCACCATCTTGGCCATTCTGACCAAACTGTTAGGAGGTGTTGGCAGCAGTGGTTATGTGAGGACATACACACATAGCAAACAGGCTTCAAGCCATCAGTCCACCGCCCAAACACACTGGGGGAGATTTATCAAAACCTGTCCAGAGGCAAAGTGGCCCATTTGCCCATAGCAACCAATCAGACTGCTTGTTTAATTTTTAACAAGACCTCCGAAAAATAATGAAGCGATCTAATTGCTATGGGCAACTGGGCAACTTTAGACATTTTTTGATAAATCTCCCCTCCAGTCCTTTCTCTGCTCAGACCATCCACCGTTCCCTTTGTTTGCATTGGTGTTGTGAATATGAAACCTGAACTGCTGGGGACTGTAACCATAATGTCCTTAGCAACAAATCCAGGTTCTGCTTGGTATCCAGTGTCAGTCAGGTTCGAATATAGAAGACTTATGGTGAGAGCCTAAATCCTGCTTTTCTGTAAAACAACACACTGCTTCAACTTTTGGTGTGATGGTCTGGGGAGCCATCACGTATGACAGTCTGTCACCCCTATTAGTGAAACGACGGACACTAACAGTGATATTTGTAGGACATCCTGCAGCCGTACGTGTTGCCTGTCATGGCAAAACTTGCAACTGGCATTTTTCTGCAGGATAATGCTTGCCCACACACAGCAAGAGTTTCCTACGAATGACTCCACCAGATTGCAACACTTCCTGGGTCTGCCCTGTCTCCTTTCAGTTTTACAGTTGTCCCCAAATAACATCTCACTCTAAAATTGTAATCACTTGTAATGTATATTATTATATTCACACATATAATGTTTCATTCGATTCCAACAACTTTTTCTTTGTTTTTCTCTTTGAATTTAATGTGAGTGAGTATACAGTACCAGATAAAGGTGTGGATACACCTTTTTATTTTATGGTTCTTTTTTATATATATTTTTTACATAGTGGATTTATATTGAAGACATGAAAACTATAACACATCTGAAATCAAGTAAGCAAAAAAAAAAAACAACAACATATTAAACAAACAAGCATAGGTTTAATATTTTAGATTCTTCAAATTAGCCCCTGGGGACTATCCATGGGCATTACTATAGGGGATGCAGATGTAGCAGTTCCATCTGCCCCATAAGAGACTAGTATTTTAAATGGCACATGGTAGACATGGGGCCTTGTTGCCGATTTTGGATTGGGGCCCAGAAGCTAAAAATTACGCCTCTGAGACTACCTCAGAAACTGAGTGAAAGAGAGTACCAAGAGTGTGTAGAGCTGTCATAACAAAATAGATATAGGGCTATGTTGAAGAATCCTAAATCTAAAACATATTTTAGTTTACTTCTTAATTCAATGTGTGTTCCTTCACACAATGTGTGTTTTCATGTCTGTATTATGAGTCTACAGTGTAGAAAAAAAAGAAAAAAAACAAATAAACCATGGAATGTAAATATGTGTACATACTTTTGACTAGTATTATCTAATAATTTCTACAGTTGCGGCTCCCTACACTGAATTTCCCCTTAAAATCACCAGAGTAAATTTTCGGGTTTTTAAGAGTAAACAGTGGGGATCAAAAGTTTGGGCACCCCAGGTAAAAATTTGTATTAATGTGCATAAAGAAGCCAAGGAAAGATGGAAAAATCTCCAAAAGGCATCAAATTGCACATTAGACATTCTTATAATATGACAACAAAAGTTAGATTTTATTTCCATCATTTACACTTTCAAAATAACAGAAAACAAAAAAAAAAAAGGCATCTGCAAAAGTTTGGGCACCCTGCAGAGTTAATATCTTGTACTGCCCCTTTGGCAAGTATCACAGCTTGAAAATGCTTTTTGTAGCCAGACAAGAGTCTTTCAATTCTTGTTTGAAGTATCTTTGCCCATTCTTCCTTACAAAAGTCTTCCAGTTCTTTGAGATTTCTGGGCTGTCTGTCACGCACTGCTCTTTTAAGGTCTATCCATAGATTTTCAATTATGTTGAGGTCAGGAGATTGTGAAGGCCATGGCAAATAACCTGTGGATTTCGAGGTGTGTTTAGGATCATTATCAATTTGTAGAAGCCATCCTTTCTTTAACTTCAGCTTTTTCACAGATGGCATCAAGTTAGCATCCAAAATTTGCTGAAATTATATTGAATCCATTTTTCCTTCTACTCGTGAGATGTTCCCTGTGCCACTGGCTGCAATACAACCCCAAAGCATGATTGATCCACCCCCATGCTTAACAGTTAGACAGAGGTTCTTTTCATTAAATTCTGTTCCCCTTATTCTCTAAAGGTACCTTTGCTCATTCCGGCCAAAAAGTTAAATTTTAACCTCATCGGTCCCCAGAACTTGTTTCCAAAATGCATCAGGCTTGTCTATATGTTCATTTGCAAAGTTCAAACGCTGATTTTTGTGGTGAGGACGTAGAAGAGGTTTTCTTCTGATGACTCTTCCATGAAGACCATATTTGTACAAGTATCTCTTTATAGGGGAATAGTGTTCCACAACTCCAGTGTCTGCCAGATCTTTCTGGAGGGATTGTGCAGTCAAACATGGGTTTTGAATTGTTTTTCTCACGATCCTGCGAGCTGTTCTGTCTGATATTTTTCTTGGTCTTCCAGATCTTGCTTTAACTTCCACTATTCCTGATGTCTGCCATTTCTTAATTACATTCCAAACAGAGGATATTGACATCTGAAAATGTTTTGCTATCTTCTTATAGCATTCTGCTGCTTTGTGAGCGTCAACTATTTTCAGTTTCAGATTTCTAGACAACTGCTTAGAAGAACCCATGGTGCTGATTGTTGGGGCAAGGTCAGATGAGTCTTGGCATTTAAAACCTTTGAGATTGACATCACCTGGTCTTCCCAGATGATGATTGAGAACAATCCATGACACTGACAGGTCTCAGCTTTGTAAAGGGGGCAGTGCATGCTATACATTCTGCAGGGTGCCCAAACTTTTGCAGACACCATTTATTTGTTTTCTGTTATTTTGAAAGTGTAAATTAGAGATGAGCGAACTTACAGTAAATTCGATTTGTCACGAACTTCTCAGCTCGGCAGTTGATGACTTATCCTGCGTAAATTAGTTCAGCCTTCAGGTGCTCCGGTGGGCTGGAAAAGGTGGATACATTCCTAGGAAAGAGTCTCCTAGGACTGTATCCACCTTTTCCAGTCCACCGGAGCACCTGAAAGCTGAACTAATTTATGCAGGCAAAGTCATCAACTGCCGAGCCGAGAAGTTTGTGAAGAATCGAATTTACTGTAAATTCGCTCATCTCTAGTGTACATGATGGAAATATAATCTAACTTTTGTTGACATATTATAAGAATGTCTAATCTGTAATTTGATGCCTTTTGGAGATTTTTCCATCTTTCCTTGGCTTCTTTATGCACATTAATACAAATTTTTACCTGGGGTGCCCAAACTTTTGATCCCCACTGTACAACACAGAGGAGCACTGCAGAGCTATACTTTTCCCATTAGTATGAGTTTCTTCAAATTTGCCATTTATCACATTCTAAATCACATTTTACGCAATTATATATCCTAAAAGTGCAGCCACCCACACAGAAATATCTCAATAAATCCCTGCCAGCAGAAAGAGAATGAAATGTGGTCCCTTCTAAGTAGCCATTCAGGATGTTATTTACAGAGCTCAGCTTGTAATCTGTCTCTGGTATTTTGATGATATCCATCCTTGTGGACTTTATTCAGTATGTTAATCGCCATTAAACAAATATGCTTTGGAACAACCCTATTAGTTCTTCCTGTTCTGTGATACACAAGTGCTGCAATATAATGTCCCAGCTGCTCTTGCCTCAACATACTGAAGGGTACTAAGATGGGAAATAGCTCAAACTATTGTCAGCAGTTTCCTGACCAGCAATATTCTTTCAGGTTTGCCTTTCCAAAGATGCAGACCAGAATAATTTTTACATTTCATCAGGAAATAGGAAGTAACCAAAAATACTTAATGTGATGTGATTTTAAATATGAAGTTAAGTTCTGCTGGAATTGGTGATGAAGCTAGTGGTATATTTACAAAAGATGGATATGGGTAAAAATGAATCAAGAAGGTGTGTTTGCCCTTATGATATACCATAAATATCAGCTCAGGAGGGGTTAAACTCCTGCCACCCCACCGATCAGAGTCATGTGGCCTTTACATTGTTTGCAGAGCACAGCTTTGTACACAATAGGGAGAATATGAAGACCAGCATCTCATACTTCAGTCTAACATGAAAGAAAGCTATCTTTTTAATCTTATGAGCTGGCATATATTTCATGTATAATTTATGCCAGTTTCTGGTGTAAATTATAGTAAATTTGCCAGACTGCAGTAGTCTACTCCTCCCATCAGGCCCACCAAGTTTAAAGGAAAACTGTCAGCCAGGTTCATCCACACTAAACCCAATACACTGGGTTATAGTGTCAGTGAAGAGGAATCCAATGAGGGGTCACTTACTCTTCTCCCTCCAATTGCTGCTGAGTTATGCCCCAGTAAAATTTTGCTATTTGTTCCCAGCATCGCGCTTCAAGGTGGGGTCCCCGCTGGTGGTCTGCCCCTGACACGTCATAAGCTTGCCCCCTTAATTAGCATAATCATTGCCTTCAACTCCACATCCTAGTAATGTGGAGTCTCATGTCCCGTGAGCGCAGTGCTCTGTTTGCAGAGCGCATGCGCCTAAAGCTTTCACCTTCTCGCTGAAGCCTCGCTACTAGAGAGATACAGTCCTAGGAGACTCTTTCCTAGGAATGTATCCACCTTTTCTAGCCCACCGGAGCACCTGAAGGCTGAACTAATTTACGCAGGAAAAGTCATCAACTGCCGAGCCGAGAAGTTCGTGATGAATCGAATTTACTGTAAGTTCGCTCATCTCTACTCGCTACTCCCGACTTCTGGGTGTAGTGAGGGACCAGCGCATGCACAGTAACAATGGCCAGAGCTCTCTCCGTACGGCATTTTATTTTAGGAACTGTCTAGAGAAGAATAGGTATTCTATGGGGATTTGTTCCTACTCTGGACAGTTCCTAAAATGAACAGAGGTGTCAGCAGAGAGCACTGTGGTCAGACAAAAAGGAAATTCGAAAAGAAAAAAACTTCCTGTGGATCATAACAGCAGCTGATAAGTACTGGAAGGATTACAATATTTTAATAGAAGTAATTTACAAATCTGTCTAACTTTCTGGCACCATTTGATTAAAAAAGAAAAAAAAAGTGTTTTCCAGTTGAGTACCCCTTTAACCTCTTAAGGACCAATGACGTTGTGGAACGTCATGGCACCCTGGGCTTTAAGGACCAATGACGTTCCACAACGTCATGGCATTTTTCGGTCTCTGCCGTGCGCCGGGCAGAGATCGGAACTGGATGCCTGCTGAAATCCTTCAGCAGGCATCCAGGGCAAACGCCGAGGGGGGCCTTGCGATCTGCGGCGATACCGGGCTGATCGGGTCTCTGGGACCCGACCGCCCGGTAATTTTGCATGATCCCGGCTGTCACAGACAGCCAGGACCATGCTGGAGCCTAGGAGCGAGGTGGCAAGCCTGCCACCTCCTCCGATCCCCTGCGATCCGTCGGTTAACTATCCGACCAATCGCAGGGGGGCGGGGGGGGCGGTTACTTCCTCCCGTCCTGCCCGGCCCCTTGAAGTCCGGAGAGGATGGGAGGAAGACCGGAGGACGCGGCGGGGGACGGGGGAGTGCTGGGGCCCGGCCCCGGTACTTACCTCGTCCCTGAAGATCCGGATCCCGGCGGCGGAGACGGCGGCGACAGGTGAGTTCCTCTTCAGCCGCGTTCGGGCCCTTTACAGCAATGCACGTCGCCATAAAGCGACATGCATTGCTGTAATGGGACCCTGTAAACTACAACTCCCAGCATGCCCAGACAGCCCTTGGCATCTGGGCATGCTGGGAGTTGCAGTTTTGCAACATCTGGAGGTCCACAGTTTGGAGACCACTGTGCCCTTCCAGATGTTGCAATAACATAAAGTAGAATATGTCACGAAAAAACAATCTTGGAATCAGAATGAAAGGTAAAAGCGTCTTAGAGTTATTAATGCTTAAAGTGGCAGTGGTCAGATGTTCAAAAAACGCTCTGGTCCTAAGGTGTAAAATGGCCTTGTCCTTAAGGGGTTAGGACTGGGCTCACACTAGAGAATTTCCAAGTGTAATTCTGCTCAGAAATTACGCTGGAAAAATGGGTTTCCGCTGCACACTATGGAATTTCAGAGGCAGAAATTCCTCAGTACAAATGCCACCCCTGCAAAAATGATCTTATCAGCCGTCTATAAGGGCTAATTCAGCTGGGTTGGGCACCCTGGAATCTCCGGCCGGAGACTCCGTAGTCTAAACCGAACCTTACAGAAAGTAGTGAGTGTGGTGCAAAAAAAAAAAAAGGCATAAAGTCAACATCTCTGAGAAAATTATAGCTTGCATCAAAAATGTATGACTTTTTTGTACTGGTCTACATCTTTCATTAATTTCCTCCTTTGTACTTTGCACTTTGACTAAGCGGCACAGAATTGCAGTACCAGCCACAACCACAACTAAATGTACAGAGCTCTGTCTAGAAAACAATGGAGAGGCAACAGTATTCTCTAATCAGTCTGCTGACCAGTGAGGGTACTCGTAATTAGACTGCTAGTAGTTTGATGTAGTATGATCCTTAGGATGCACCATTATTTAGATCTCAATCAATTATGTCTTAAAAGGAACATGTCATCAGAAATAACCTATTGTTTAGGTATTTTTCTATATTCCTCTATTTTCTTTTTCTATATTACTATTCATATGTTATATAATTCTGATATCTTGTGTTTTTTTTTTTATTATGGCCATAAAATTAAGCTGACACTTCCTCCTCTGCAGAGATCACTACTCAGCAGGCTCCTCTATGTCATCACAGGCAGGATTACAGTTGAGCCTATTTGTGTTTTCCTAATTTTCCTCCTCACCTTTTAAGAGCAATAAGCCATGTTTCACAGTACGATGACATCAATACCCGATTTGTATAATTTTTTCTTATCTTGTTTTCACTTTTAAATAATTAAAGGGAATCTGTCACCATCACCGTCAGTGCTGGTACCAGGTAATAGGGATGCTGATTCAAATTCTGTTTACCTTTTTACCAACGTGGATATCGTTCCAGAGTTATCAAGTTATGCCCGAAAATCCAGATATGCAAATGAAGTGCTTTGATGTACTGGAGGTGTTTCCAGCTCTTCTGCCGCCCAACTTGGCCCTGTGCAATGCCCTTTATAAATATTCATGTACCTGAGCTTCATTTTATACAGGGAAGATGTGACCTCTACTTTATCTAGCAGATACAGAGCAGGTCCTGGTGGGGCAGTCATTGAAGAGCAGAGTTATCCACACACAACACCACAGCAGTGACTGCCCCAACAGGACCTGCTCTATATACCCTGCATGGTGGAGAGGTAGGAGCTGGGATGATGTCACAATTCTATGACCAGTACATGTGGGAACGAAGCTCAGCAGTGCAGGATAGAAGAGAATGTGGCTGAAGGACCTGTGATGATCAAGTGATAGGCGCTTGGCGTGCAGAAGAGTGCACCATGGGGCTGGAAATGCCCCCAGTGCACCATAGATAGGGGAAGATTATCAAAACCTGTGCAAAAGTAAAGTTGACCAGTTACCCATAGCAACCTATCAGATTGCTTCTTACATGTTTAAAAAGGCCTCTAAGAAATGAAAGAAGCAATCTGATTGGTTGCTATGGGCAACTGCACCACTCTTTCTCTACACAGGTTTTGATATACCTCCCCTATAGTTCGTAAGGCTGATAAAAAAGACAAGAGTCCATCAATTTCAACCTAAAAGCCTACTATGTTGATGCTGAGGCAGGCAAAAAACCCTATGAGGCTAATGTCATGTGTGCCATGACCTTGCTCCAATAAATGCCTTGATCAATGTTCTATCCCCATAAATCTATTATCCATAACGTGTAATATTTTTACATAAAAACATCCAGGCCCCCCCTTGAACTTGTTTATCAAGTTAGCCACCACAACATCTTGTGGCTTGTGGCAGATCTCTGCACTGTTCATTCATATATTTGTACATTGTGATCAAATTGCCCCAAAGATGCCTCTCTTGATACATCCCATGACTTTGTTAGCCCTGGAAACAGCTGCATGGCACTGGTCACTAAAGTTGAGTTTAAATACTGTCCACCAGTACCCCCAAGTCCTTTTCGGTAGAAGTTTTTCCTAATGTTTTATTAACTAGCACATAATAAAAAATGTTTACAGCCCGGGTGCATAACCTTACATTTCTAAATTAAATTTATTTTGCCATGTCTGTGTCCAAGGCTCCAGCTTTCTCAGATCCCTCTGTAATATTATGTTATCCTCCTCTGTGGTGATCACTTTACCCAGTTTATTGTCATCCGCAAATATTGAAATTCTACTCTGTAATCCCTCTACAAGGTCAATAAAGGGGTACTTCCCTGGAAAACTTTTTCTTTAATCTGGTGCCAGAAAGTTAAACTAATTTGTAAATTACTTCTATTAAAAAATCTTAATCCTTTTTGTACTTATCAGCTGTTGTATGCTCCACAGGAAGTTCTTTTCTTTCTGAATTTCCTTTCTGTCTGACCACAGTGCTCTCTGCTGACACCCCTGTCCATTTTAGGAACGGACTATAATGGGATTTTCTAACGGCCGTATAGGATTTGTAAAGGAACTATCTGACGGAACTTCGAAAACGGAGTAATTATGTAGTGTGAAAAGAACCTTCCTTTTTCTTAACCCTGCCCTTATTTCCACCCAGAGACTCCAAATGAACCTTTTTCTCACCTGTATCTTTACATAGAATAGGCCTAAGACAGAATTTTATGGAAAAGCAAACTCTTCCCCCTTTATTTCTTGTGCGGTTATTTCTGAACAGAATGTAGCCCTGAAAAGTAATATCCCAGACATATCTTGTACCCAGCCAAGTATATTCTGGTATTAGTGTACATACACCTGATATTTTTGTTAATATTTCCTTTTCTCTTATCAGCTATGATTGTTCTATTTCCTCCCACTGCTCCGCCCCCATATTATTATCTATTCCCAGTTCGCTATCTTTACTATTTTTCCCCTCTATATTGTAGTCCCCCCCCGCCCATTCACCTTTCTTGCCATCTTTTTCCCAAGCATAACTGCACCATTCCCATTGAGGTTCAGGCCGCCCCTACTGTAGAGCCTACATCTGACAGAGAAGTTGGCCCAGTTCTCTATAAACTCAAATCCCTCTATCCTACACCAGTTTCTGAGCCATCAGTATCTGTTTAGCTCCCTAATCTCCCACTGTCTCTCTAGTGTGTGGCACGTGATACTGGTAGTATTTCAGAAAATATTACCTTGGAGGTCCTTGCTTAAAGCGTATCTGTTAGATCCAAAATAATAATAATAATAACAATATCTTACTCAGTTCCTAATTCTGACCATGTACATCTACTTTATATGCCTCTATCACCTATATTTATTATAACAATACCTCTTTTCATTAGCTCATAGTGTTAGAAATCCTCTAAGGGGAAGGGGTGTGTCCCTCCTTGTGGTGGTGGAAGGTGATTGGTGCATCTGCTCATGCACCAATGCAGCCTTGTCCATGAGTCATGTTTTATCAAAGGCTTATGGACAAGTCTTATGGTGCTGCAGGACTGGTGGGTGTCCCAGTAGGTATGTAGGGTTCTATTAGGGACCTCTAGTGGTGGGATTTTAAGGACCTGTTTTTTTAAATTAAATATTAACCCCTTAAGGACACAGGGCGTATCCATACGCCCCCGTTTCCAAGTCCTTAAGGACACAGGGCGTATGGATACGCCCTGCACATTTCTGGCCCCAGCCGCTAGCTGGAGCGGAGCCAGTGCCGGATGCATGCAGAAATAGTTCAGCAGGCATCCTGGCATGTCGCCCAGGGGGGTCATTATGTCCCCCCATGTCGGTGATGGCCGCAGATCGCTGGACAATTCAGTCCAGCGATCTGCGGCGGATTTCGTGTCAATCGGGTCTCCGGTGACCCGGAATTACTGGCTGATCGGGGCCGTCAGAGACGGCCCCGGACAGCCATAGCCAGCAGGGGTGAGGTGGCACTGGTGCCACCTCACGATCGCCCTGATTCGTCGGCCGGTTACCCGGCCGACCAATCAGGGCGCCTGCTGCGGGTGTCACTCCCGCAACCCGCTCCGCCCCTCTTCCGGAGGACGTGAGCGGGTGCGGGAAGAAGACCCCGGGTGCTGGGGACTGACCTGCGTGGTGCCCTGGAGCAGCAGTTATAGGTGAGTGACAGCCTCCTGCTGTTGCTTAGCAACAGCTCCCAGCATGCAAAAAGGGCATGCTTGGTGCTGTAGTTATGCAACAGCACGAGGCAGACCACCACAACTCCCAGCATTCCCTTATGGGCATGCTGGGACTTGTAGTTTTGCAACAGCTGGAGGCAAATTTTTTTATGGAAAGTGTACCTTCAGCAGTTGTATAACTACAACTCCCAGCTTGCACAATCAGCTAAAGTGCATGCTGGGAGTTGTAGTGGTGCATCTGCTGGTTGCATAACTACAACTCCCAGCATGCCTGTTGGCTGTCGGTGACTGCTGAGAGTTGTAGTTTTGCAACAGCTGGAGGCACACTGGTTGTGAAACACTGAGTTAAGTAGCAAACCAGTGTGTCTCCAGCTGTTGCATAAATACAATCCCCAGCCAAAGTAGTATGCCTCCAGCTGTTGCATAACTACAAGTCCCAGCATGCCCTTCCGCTGTCCGTACATGCTGGGGGTTGTAGCTTTTGCAACAGCTGAAGGCACACTGGTTGCAAAACACTGAGTTTGCCAAACTCTGTGTTTCACAACCAGTGTGCCTCCAGCTGTTGCAAAACTACAACTCCCAGCATGCACTGATAGACCGTACATGCTGGGAGTTGTAGTTTTGCAACAGCTGGAGGTATTCCCTCCCCCCCCCCCCCCCCCAATGTGAACGTACAGGGTACACTCACATGAGCGGAGGTTTACAGTAAGTATCCGGCTGCAAGTTTGAGCTGCGGCAAATTTTCTGCCGCAGCTCAAACTGCCAGCTAGAAACTACTGTGAACCCCCGCCCGTGCGACTGTGCCCTAAAAACACTACACTACCACAAAATAAAATAAAAAGTAAAAAACAATACATATACACATACCCCTACACAGCCCCCCTCCCCTCCCCAATAAAAATGAAAAATGTCTGGTACGCCACTGTTTCCAAAACGGAGCCTCCAGCTGTTGCAAAACAACTACTCCCAGTATTGCCACATAGCCACTGACTGTCCAGGCATGCTGGGAGTTTTGCAACAGCTGAAGGCGCCCTGTTTGGGAATCACTGGCGTAGAATACCCCTATGTCCACCCGTATGCAAATCCCTAATTTAGGCCTCAAATGCGCATGGCGCTCTCACTTTGGAGCCCTGTCGTATTTCAAGGCAACAGTTTAGGGTCACATATGGGGTATCGCCGTACTCAGGAGAAATTGTGTTACAAATTTTGGGGGGGTATTTTCTGCTATTACCCTTTTTAAAATTGTAAAAAAAAATTTTTTACATATGCAAAAGTCGTGAATCACCTGTGGGGTATTAAGGTTCACTTTACCCCTTGTTACGTTCCCCAAGGGGTCTAGTTTCCAAAATGGTATGACATGTGTTTTTTTTTTGCTGTCCTGGCACCATAGGGGCTTCCTAAATGCGGCATGCCCCCAGAGCAAAATTTCCTTCAAAAAAGCCAAATGTGACTTCTTCTCTTCTGAGACCTGTAGTGCGCCAGCAGAGCACTTTTCACCCCCATATGGGGTGTTTTCTGAATCGGGAGAAATTGGGCTTCAAATTTTGGGGGGGGTATTTTCTGCTATTACCCTTTTTAAAAATTTACATTTTTGGGAAAACAAGCATTTTAGGTAAAAATATATATATATTTTTTTACATTTGCAAAAGTCATGAAACACCTGTGGGGTATTAAGGCTCACTTAATTCCTTGTTACGTTCCTCAAGGGGTCTAGTTTCCAAAATGGTATGCCATGTGTTTTTTTTTTTTTTTTTTTTGCTGTTTTGGCACCCTAGGGGCTTCCTAAAGGTGACATGCCCCCAGAAACCATTTCAGAAAAATGTTCTCTCCAAAATCCCCTTGTCGCACCTTCCCTTTTGAGCCCTCTACTGCGCCCGCCGAACACTTTACATAGACATATGAGGTATGTGCTTACTCAAGAGAAATTGGGTTACAAAAACAAGTAAAAATGTTCTCCTTTTACCCCTTGCAAAAATTCAAAAATTGGGTCTACAAGAACATGCGAGTGTAAAAAATGAAGATTTGGAATTTTCTCCTTCACTTTGCTGCTATTCCTGTGAAACACCTAAAGGGTTAAAACACTGACTGAATGTCATTTTGAATACTTTGGGGTGTATAGTTTTAATAATGGGGTCATTTATGGGGTATTTCTAATATGAAGACCCTTCAAATCCACTTCAAACCTGAACTGGTCCCTGAAAAATATCGAATTTGAAAATTTTGTGAAAAATTGGAAAATTGCTGCTGAACTTTGAAGCCCTCTGGTGTCTTCCAAAAGTAAAAACATGTCAACTTTATGATGCAAACATAAAGTAGACATATTGTATATGTGAACCAAAAAGACATTTTATTTGAATATCAATTTTCCTTACAAGCAGAGAGCTTCAAAATTAGAAAAATGCTAAATTTTCAATTTTTTCATAAAATTTGGGGATTTTTCACCAAGAAAGGATGCAAGTTACCACAAAATTTTACCACTATGTTAAAGTAGAATATGTCACGAAAAAACAGTCTCGGAATCAGAATGGTAACTAAAAGCATTCCAGAGTTATTAATGTTTAAAGTGACAGTGGTCAGATGTTCAAAAAATGCTCTGGTCCTTAAGGTGAAAAAGGGCTCGGTCCTTAAGGGGTTAAAAAAAAAATTTAACAACCATATTACAAAATGTCTTTAATTTTCATAATTAACAACACATACATTTTTTGGGGATCTGACAGTGCTTATTTAAGCTTACTGCCCCTGAAGTCCCTGAAATCATTTCTAAGTACACTCCAACTATTCCTAACTTTTCCCACTAATCTGTGCCATTTGCAAACGTTTATTTTATTCTCAAGAACAGGACCACATAGTAAAAAAAAGGTAAACAACATTGGAATCAGCGTCACCCACACTATTACTCTGCATCAGCAAGTTAGTGAAGGTAATGCTGGCGGCTGACTACCTTTACACACAAAAAAAAAATAAAAAAAATATATATATATGTACATATATATATATATATATATATATATATATATATATATATAGTAGTAGTAGTAAAAGAACAGCACAACCAATGAGAAGAAAATATCGTAGGGAGGTGCACGCAGCTCCTGGATCCTTGGTTAGGGGATCATCTTTCAAACAGTACAAAAAGTCTTGTCCACAGCACCAAAATTCATGAAAAAAAATAGGTGTTTATTCCATATAAGGTGTCAATACAGCAGCGACGTGTCAGTCAGCTCAACCTGACCTTCCTTGAGAAAGGTCAGGTTGAGCTGACTGAAACGTCGCTGCTGTATTGACACCTTATATGGAATAAACACCTATTTTTTTTCATTAATTTTTGTGCTGTGGACAAGACTTTTTGTAATATATATATATATATATGAAGCAAAATCATCGGTAGAAGGCATAGACTGAAGATAAGACTAGACAGGGGAGGGGGAGCAGGGGTGTAATGGTGTTAGAGCAGGCCCAAACCTCTCCCTGCTCTAACACCATTACACCCCTGCTCCCCCTCCCCTGTCTAGTCTTATCTTCAGTCTATGGCTCTATAGTAAAATTGTCTGTCCAGCGTAACCACCATTCTCACCTCTGCTCTCCAGCCCCCCCCCCCCCCCCTCCTCATCCTTATCTGTATCTATCATCCTATTCCTATACAATTTATGGCCCAACTTAATGTCCATTCTCCACTAATGTTGTTTTAACCCCTGCATATTTTGTGAGATAGAACCTGTGTTTTCTCCTTGTGAGCTCAGAAATGCTTATGACTTGATAAAGGGAGGAATCCCGAAAGCTTGTCTCTACATAATCTTGTTAGTCCAATAAAAAAGGTATTACAAGATACTGCAACTACCGATGATTTTGCTTTTTATATATATATATATATATATATATATAAAAAATAAGAATTACTTTGCATCCATCTATTCTCACCGTTGTATAAAAAAATGGAGCCCACTTATCTCATTGAAAATGTTACAATTTTATTAAAGGAAAAACGTTTTTAAAAACACTTTATATGCAGGGTATTAGAGGGTTAAAGGGGTACTCCGCCCACAGGCAGCTTATCGTCTAGCCAAAGGATAGGGGATATAATGTCTGATCATGGCGGTCCCATCTCCCTGCAGCACCTGTGCCGCACCTGGCATTCTGTAAACAGTATGCAGGCAGGAGATGTGGCGTCAATCCACGCCCCCTCGTGACGTCACACCACGCCCCTTTTATTCATGTCTATGGGAGGGGGCGTGTTTACTGAGGTTCACCTGCCCTATAACCCAATGTGTAGGATTTTGTTTTGGTGAACAGGCTGTCAGTTTTGCCTTTAATGTATTGTGTGCTGAACTGTCAACCAAAAATTTTAAAAAATTTAACTTCCACACATGTAGCAAATTATACCACCACATATTGATTGACTGGATAATACTACAGTACCGTTACTAAATAAAACATGCACATACACAGTCTAATATTACTCCTGTAAAGTGACCAAAAAGCGTTAGAGATCAGTTCTACACAGGCTCCGCAAGCCATATAAGTATTTTGTATAGTTAGATCTAGTGACTCGTAATCTTTTCTGATCCTTTTCTTCTCCATCCACCCCAGACCACCATGAAAAGTTATTCCAGCTACTTGTATGAGCCTTTTGCTGCTTCTTTCTTCAGTATCCTCTCCATCTACACTAAATTCCTATTGTGATGCGTTATTAGAGGGGCATTCACATATCCTCATTTTTATTTTTTTTTTGATACATAGCTACCCAGTCCCCCACACTTTATTTTTTTGCTCCCCCAGGAAAATCTATAAAAAATGTAGAATACCGGAATACCATTTTAGCAGTGTTATCATGGGTTTGCTTCTGCTTCCAGTTACTTTGCCCCAGATGATAAACATGCCTCACTCAATAATAGTGCCTCTGATTGTGTCACACACAGTAATAATGCTCCATTGTGGCATTTATTCAGTAATAGTGCCTCCACACAGTAACAGTGACCATTTTATATCCCCACTCGTTAATACAACTCCCAACACAGTTAATGTACCTCCTTATGCCCCATTCAGCATTTCTGCAAGTTTAAATATCAGACTCTAGCATAATAGGAAATAGCTGTTGCACTAACAGTGATCTACTTATCATTATAAACAATGGGGACAGCTGTAATGACCAGTGTAAAATAAAATATTTATTTTCTTAATTTAATTTCTGTAACTTTCTTTCTTTATAGTACACAATATCAAGGTTTTTGTAAACTCCTCTTTTAGCACCTCTTGAGTGTGTAACAAATGATAAAGGTTGAATACAAGGTTTAGTAATGTATACATTTATGATGACTGTTAATTATTCATGTTCTGTACCTGAACCAAGGCAATTAGATATTCTTATTTATTGCTGTCAGAGAAATTTATGTTAGTGTCACAAGCTCACAGCTAGTCTGCTGTAAATTTTTTAGTGCAGAAGCCTGTGCTTCTCTATTTGGAGGAAATATTAAGCAGCATCATCTTAACTAATTACCGTATGTCAATTATAAAGCAGTGACATTTGGTCGATTGTGTCCCAATCAGGGCCCTGGGCTGCAATTGTAAGGAATGTGGCTTTATCTGGATGTGCTGTATGTAGATAAATTCCTCAGACAGCAAAGAAACATTTCCTATGTACTATAGTACAAGCAAACACACAAGCACTCCAATGTGAAGGATCATAGCCCAAACTGAGCCCCAGGGAAAAAGGTGTAACTCGCCAGAGGGTATTGTACTATCCAAAACACAACGCTCAATGTGGGAGATTTATCAAAACCTATGGAGAGGAAAAGTTGACCAGTTGCCTATAGCAACCAATCAGACAGCTTCTTTCATTTCTAACAAGGCAATCTGATTGGTTTTATAGGCAATTGCTCCACTTTTGCACAGGTTTTGATAAATCTCCCCTATATGTTTCAAAATAATCACATCCACATCTTGTCACGATTGTGGTGGTAGTCACATCCACAACCGCTGCTGCTATTCCTGTACATGCTTCACCACAGGCAATTTAAATGTAAAAGAGGTTCACATAGAAGTGCAGAAGTTTTCAGGGTGAGAAAAAGAGCTGCCATGGACCTAATAAACGAGATGAAGAATGAAATTAATATTTATTTTAAACATGTCATGCATTTCTTGGTTGATCCAACCCCTTCTATAGACATGATTAATGGTAAATGGTAGGGGAGTGAACAAACAAATGAAAATGACATCACAATTCAATCAACAAATTAAAATCAAAATTTAAGCATTATTAACTCTGGGATGCTTTTCCTAATCATTCTTATTCCGAGATTGTTTTTTTGTGACATATTCTACTTTATGTTAATGATAAATTTTCGGCGATACCAAAATTCCTAAATTATATGAAAAGTTAGAAAATTTAGCATTTTTTAAACTTTGAAACTCTCTGCTTATAAGGAAAATGGGCATCCCAAATAAATGATATATTGATTCACATATACAGTATGTCTACTTTATGCTGGCATCATAAAGTTGACATGTTTTTACTTTTGGAAAACATCAGAGGGCTTCAAATTATTGCAGCAATTTTCCAATTTTTCACGGAAATTAAAAAATCTGAATTTTTCAGGGACCAGTTCAGTTTGAAGTGGATTTGAGGGGCTTTCATGTTAGAAATACCACATAAATGACCCAATTATAAAAACTAAATATTCAAAATGACATTCAGAAAGTTTGTTAACCCTTTAGGTGTTTCACAGAAATAGCAGCAAAGTGAAGGAGAAAATTAAAAATCTTCATTTTTATACACTCGCATGTTCTTGTAGAGCCATTTTTGGAATTTTTACAAGGGATAAAAGGAGAGATATCCCCCCCCCCCCCCCCAAATTTGTAACCCAATTTCTCTTGAGTAAGGAAATATCTCATATGTGGATGTAAAGTGTTCTGCGGGCGCAGTAGAGGGCTCAGAAGGGAAGGAGCGACAATGGGATTTAACCCCTTAACGACGCAGGACGTATATTTACGTCCTGCGCCAGCTCCCGCGATATGAAGCGGGATCGCGCCGCGATCCCGCATCATATCGCGTCGGTCCCGGCGCTAATCAACGGGACCCGCGGCTAATACCACACATCGCCGATCGCGGCGATGTGCGGTATTAACCCTTTAGAAGCGGCGGTCAAAGCTGACCGCCGCTTCTAAAGTGAAACTGAAAGTATCCCGGCTGCTCAGTCGGGCTGTTCGGGACCGCCGCGGTGAAATCGCGGCGTCCCGAACAGCTGATCGGACACCGGGAGGGCTCTTACCTGCCTCCTCGGTGTCCGATCGACGAATGACTGTGCCTGAGATCCAGGCAGGAGCAGTCAAGCGCCGATAATGCTGATCACAGGCGTGTTAATACACGCCTGTGATCAGGATGAGCGATCAGTGTGTGCAGTGTTATAGGTCCCTATGGGACCTATAACACTGCAAAAAAAAAGTAAAAAAAAAGTGTTAATAAAGGTCATTTAACCCCTTCCCTAATAAAAGTTTGAATCACCCCCCTTTTCCCATAAAAAAAATAAAACTGTGTAAAAAAAAAATAAATAAACATATGTGGTATCGCCGCGTGCGTAAATGTCCGAACTATAAAAATATATCATTAATTAAGCCGTACGGTCAATGGCGTACGCGCAAAAAAATTCCAATGTCCAAAAAAGCGTATTTTGGTCACTTTTTATAACATTAAAAAATGAATAAAAAGTGATCAAAAAGTCCGATCAAAACAAAAATCATACCGATAAAAACTTCAGATCACGGCGCAAAAAATGAGTCATACCGCCCCGTACGTGGAAAAATAAAAAAGTTATAGGGGTCAGAAGATGACATTTTTAAACGTATAAATTTTCCTGCATGTAGTTATGATTTTTTCCAGAAGTGCGACAAAATCAAACCTATATAAGTAGGGTATCATTTTAACCGTATGGACCTACAGAATAATGATAAGGTGTAATTTTTACCGAAATATGCACTGCGTAGAAACGGAAGCCCCCAAAAGTTACAAAATGACGTATTTTTTTCGATTTTGTCGCACAATGATTTTTTTTTTCCGTTTCGCCGTGCATTTTTGAGTAAAATGACTGTCACTGCAAAGTAGAATTGGCGACGCAAAAAATAAGCCATAATATGGATTTTTAGGTGGAAAATTGAAAGGGTCATGATTTTTAAAAGGTAAGGAGGAAAAAACGAAAGTGCAAAAACGGAAAAACCCTGAGTCCTTAAGGGGTTAAGAGAGTGAATTTTGCTAAAATGATTTTTGGGGGGCATGTCACATTTAGGAAGCCCCTATGATGCCACAACAGGAAAAAAAACACATGGCACACTATTTTGGAAACTACACCCCTCAAGGAATGTAACAAGGGGTACAGTGAGCCTTAACACCTCACAGGTGTTTGACGACTTTTCGTTAAAGTTGGATGTGTAAATGACATTTTTTTTTTCACTAAAATGCAGTTTTTTCCCCAAATTTTACATTTTTACAAGGGGTAATAGGAGAAAAAGACCCCCAAAATTTGTAACCCCGTTTCTTCTGAGTATGGAAATACCCCATGTGTGGACATCAAGTGTTCTGCTGGTTCACTGCAATGCTCAAAAGAGAAGGAGTCACATTTGGCTTTTGGAAAGCAAATTTTGCTGAAATGGTTTTATGGGGCATGTCGCATTTAGGAAGCCCCTATGGTGCCAGAACAGCAAAAAATAAAGCAAAAAAACACATGGCACACTATTTTGGAAACTACACCCCTCAAGGAATGTAACAAGGGGTACAGTGAGCCTTAAAGCGCAACTGTCATGAAATCTTGGTGCAATAACCTGCACACAGCCTTTGTATTGTGTGCAGGTGGTGTGTATAGCAATGTTTTTACCTGATATTTGCAGGCTTTCATGACGCCAAAAAATGCTTTTAATCAAAGGCACTGATGGTTGGATAGGCATGGCGCGAGGTACGCGATGCCCCGCTGACGCCACAACGACCCTCACGCCCACCCCCATGCCTACCCAGTATGTCAGCACTGGGACCGGTGTGTGATGGACACACAGGTCCCAGCGCATGCACCCTTCAGCTAATATAACGTGCGCGCCGCTGTGTGTCATCCAGCAATCGCTCCCCCAGTGACCGCTCGCTCCCGCCACCGTCTTCCTCCTTAGTGAGCAGTGCTAGGTGCTGAGAGCGCGCTTCCTCTCTGCACTTACTATTGAGAACTAACCTGATTGCGCGCTGCTCTGCGCAGGCACACTGAGGAAGAAGATGGCGGCGGAAGCGATCACTTGCTGGATGACACACAGTGGCACGCACGTTAGATTAGCTGAAGGGCACATGCGCAGGGACCTGTGTGTCAATCACACCGGTCCCAGCACTGAACTATCGGATAGATGTGTGGGTGGGCATGGCGGCGGCAGGGCATCGCGTACCTCACGCCACACCTATCCGACCATCAGTGACTTTGATTAAAAGCATTTTTTGGCATCATGAAAGCCTGCAAATATTAGGTAAAAACATTGCTATACACACCACTTGCACACAGTACAAAGGCTGTGTGCAGGTTATTCCACCAAGATTTCATGACAGTTGCACTTTAACACCCCAAAATTTGTAACCTCATTTCTTATGAGTATGGAAATACCCCATGTGTGGACATCAAGTGCTCTTCTGTTGCACTACAATGCTCAGAAGAGAAGGAGCGCCATTGTGCTTTTGGAGAGAGAATTTGTTTGGAATGCAAGTCGGGGGCCCTGTGCATTTACAAAGCCCCCCGTGGTGCCAGAACAGTGGACCCCTCCACATGTGACCCCATTTTGGAAACTGCACCCCTCACAGAATTTAATAAGGGGGGCAGTGAGCATTTACACCCCACTGGCGTTTGACAGATCTTTAGAACAGTGGTCTGTGCAAATGAAAAATTTTATTTTTCATTTGCACGGACACCTGTGGGGCGTAAATGCTCACTGTACCCCTTATTACATTACTTGAGGGGTCTAGTTTCCAAAATGGGGTCACATGTGGGAGGACCCATTGTTCTGGTACCATGGGGGCTTTGTAAACACACGTGGCCTTCAATTCCGGACATATTTTCTCTCCAAAAGCCCAATGGCACTTCTTTTCTTCTGAGCATATTAGTGCTCCCGCAGAGCACTTTACATAAACATATGGGGTATGTTCTTACTCAGAAGGAATGGGGTTACACATTTTGGGGGAATTTTTCCTATTTTCCCTTGTGAAAATAAAAAAATTTTGGTAACACCAGCATTTTAGTGAAATTTTTTTTTAATTTTCCCAACCAACTTTAAAGAAAATTTGTCAAACACCTGTGGGGTGTTAAGGCTCACTATTCACCTTGTTCCGTTTCGTGAGGGGTGCAGCTTCCAAAATGGGGTCACACGTGGGTATTTTTTTTTTTTTGTGTTTATGTCATAACCGCTGTAAAATCAGGCACCCTGTGCAAATCACCAATTTAGACCTCAAATGTACATAGTGCGCTCTCACTCCTGAGCCATGTTGTACGTCCACATATGGGGTATTTCCGCACTCAGGAGAAATTGCGTTACAAATTTTGGGGGTCTTTTTTTCCTTTGTTAAAATGAAAAGTATGGGGCAACACCAGCATGCTAGTGTAAACATTTTTCTTTTTAAACTAACAGGCTGGTGTAGACCCCAACTTTTCCTTTTCATATGGGGTAAAAGGAGAAAAAGTCCCCCAAAATTTGTAACACAATTTCTCCTGAGTACGGAAAAACCCCATATGTGGCCCTAAACTGTTTGCTCGAAATATGATAGGGTTCTGGAGTGAGTGAGCGCCATGCGCAATTGAGGTCTAAATTAGGGATTTGCATAGGGGTGGACTCGGAAGCAAGTGTTACAATTGCCTCCCCTACCAAAAATATTCTACGCCAGTGATTTCCAAACAGGGTGAATAAAGCTGTTGCTAAACTCCCAGCATGCCTGCACAATCAGTGGCTGCCCGTAAATGCTGGGAGTTGTTGTTTTGCAACAGCAGGAGGCTCCGTTTTGGAAACAGTACTGTACGATACCTTTTTCATTTTTATTGGGGGGGGGGGGGGACAGTGTACATGTATGTATGTGTAGTGTTTTACCCTTTATTTTGTGTAGTGTAGTGTTTTTAGGGCACATTCACACTGCGGGAGTTTACAGTGAGTTTGAGCTGCAGCCGAAATTTTGACACAGCTCAGACTTGAAGCAGGAAACTCACTGTAAACCCCCGCCCATGTGATTGTACTCTGGGCAAACCTCCAGCTGTTGCAAATCTACATCTCCCAGCATGAACTGACAGACTGAGCATGCTGGGAGTTGTACTCTTGCAACAGCTGGAGGCACACTGGTTGGAAAACCTTTAGTTAGGTTCTGTTACCTCCCGCTGTTGCAAAACTACAATTCCCCGCATGTACTGATCGCCAAAGGGCATCCTGGGAGTTGTAGTTATGCAACAGCTGGAGGCACACAACTACAACTCCTAGCATGCTGAGACAGACGCTTGCTGTTGGTGCATGCGGGGAGTTGAAGTTTTGCAAGATCTGAAGAGCCACAGTTTAGAGACCACTGCACAGTGATCTCCAAACTGTAGTTCTCCAGCTGTTGCAAAACTGCAAATCCCAGCATTCCCAAACAGCTGTCTGGGCATGCTGGGAGTTGTAGTTTTGCAAACTCTGCAGGGCTACAGTTTAGAGACCACTGCATAGTGGTCTCCAAACTGGCCCTCCAGATGTTGCTAGGCAACCAACTACTCACCTCCTGGCTCCTGCAGCAGGATCACCGCCAACAGCAGCAGCAGGATGGCCCATCGCCGCCCGGTAAGCCACCTCCACCGCCGATGCCGCTCACTTCAAAGTTCCGTCGCTCTGCCCGGACTACCGTGGGTGGGCAGAGCTGGGGAACCGAACTTTAACCTCCCCCGCCCTCGATCTGCTATTGGTCGGTCGCTTCTGACCGACCAATAGCAGGGATAGGAGTGGTGGCACCCCTGCCACCTCACTCCTATCACTTCAGGGGGATCGGGGCTGTCTTGGTCAGCCCCGATCACGCTTATTTTCCAGGTCACCGGAGACCCGTATGACCCAGAATCGCCGCGGATAGCAGGTCTGAATTGACTGGCGATTTGTGGCGATCGCTGCAGGACCCCCCTAGGCGTTGGCACGGGATGCCTGCTGAATGATTTCAGCAGGTATCCCCGTCCGGTCCCTGCCCGGCGAGCGGCGGGGACCGGAACTCCCACAGGCGTACAAGTACGCCCTGGGTCCTTAAGTTCAGTGTCTTAGATGGGTTAAAACATCTTTTTATAGGGACTTCATAAGGTTTCTAATGTCTTTTTCCTTACTTTATTTTATTCCCTCAGGCCAAAGAGTGTTTAATTTAAAGATTCAAAAGGATTCCCAGTTAATACGTCTCTGAAATCATTTAGGGCAATGTTCCGAGATACTAAAACAATGTGTTGAGACACACTGGCTCTGATTTATCAAAATGTGTGAGAGAAAAACTGGAGATATCGCAGGCATAAAAACACTGTTGCTTGGAGGAAGCAGGACTTCTCCAGCTAGACTGTATTTTTCAGTGTGCATATATTTCATTTTAACTGCTGAAGCCATTTTAATAATATATGTATATTACATTTGACGACTTCTTCCGCAGAGTAAAAACCTGGACTGGTTCCCCAGGATGAGAGCAATGTCTCTAGTCAGCAATGAAGGGGAGGGAGAGCAGAATGAGATACGTAGCCTCCAGGACAAACTCAACTCAACCATGCGGCTGGTTACTCATCTAACATCGCAGCTCAATGAACTCAAGGAACAGGTATGGAATTCACCTTCATCAATTTCAACTTCATCAGAGGGTAATGAGAAATCATACAGTCTTTGACTCGTTAGTGGTGGGAATGGATGGTCATGTCAAAGAGGCACTGGGGTTTCCTACAGCCTTTGGCTGCTTGGTATAAGACTGGATGTTGATGACATAAAGTAGCACCGCACAGTCATGTAAGGGATATAGAATCATAATTGCTTTTTATTTAAAAGTTTATATATTTTTCCATTTAAATGCCCACTAGCTGGCTGCATCTATATCTATACATTCATTATATCTATACATTCATTATATATGCATAATTTATATAACCATAAATTATATGGAGAAATGTTCTGAACGGAGAAGGCGCCTAAGGTGCCCATAGCTTGATATTACAGAGTAATTCTAAGGTCCCTCTGTATAACATCATATTATGGAGATATACATCTGAATTACACCAACCGCTGAGACATGTCACATGATGGTTTGTAACTCTTCAGATTTTCTGCCCTTTTTTTTACCAGGTGCAGCTGTTTGCATACTTCTACTTTACTCCTAGTTTTTTGTACCAACACATTCATCCACCAATCTGTTATGGCAGGGGCATGTTTGAGTGGCTTTTGCTTGTACATATTATGATGGTTGATGACTATTCCTAAAAGATAATGAATCCCTTACCCCCTCAATATTAAAATAATAAAATTTTACTGCTTCACTCTTGGATGACAAGGTTTTTACTCTTCTGGAGTTCCTTCAAACATGAACACTCTGCAAGTAATTTATCATTCGCTTAACTATCCTTAGAAATTAATATATGCCCGACTTCAGAGTGTAAGTACTGAGGCAGAAACCAATTTAGAGACATATTTGATTCTCTTGTACATTTTTTCATTTAGATGACCGAGCAACGGAAGCGCCGACAGAGAATGGGATTTGTAGATGTACAGGCAAATGCGGCACACTCTATGGCAAGCAATCAACTAATAGTCAGCCAGTGACAGAGTGGAACCATACTGAAGATGAGCTGTGCACCATAAAATGTTGAAGACCATAGCTGAACACTGTGCTAATAATGTTAATGATAAGCCTAATAATAATAATGCTGCTCTTTATATAAAAGAAATGATGTTTTGGGGGATGATAATAGCAATGAGGAAGGTTGTTTCCTGGAGCTAAAAGGGATCCAGGAGGACATCCTGTGGTGGTGTGCAATATCTGTGCAAGTCTATATGCACAAGCATTTTATGAACAACGCTAGAAATATTAAAAGCACAAAAGGGGAAACAGCCTTTTGCACAAAGTTTAAGAATATGTATCAATCCTGTTAAATAATTCTTCATATTGTAAATAAGATTAATATAACACAAGCATCCACCACAACATTGACCATCACCTACCTAGTACTTAAAGGGCTATTGGGAATATGTCAGGCAATTGCTAAGATTGATACAATTATTGACTCATTTTGCATAGTCTGTCTTAGATGTTAAGGCAGATAGAACCATTACCTGTTCCCCAGACTAGAATTGAAGCTGAATATTGAATGAGGTCAGATTGATGGTAATAGAAAAATTGTGAAATAGTACCGACTGGGTGCAGCACATAGATATAAATTTCAGTGCAGTTGAAAAATCTTTACTATTTCAATGAAGAAAAGGATTTTTCTAAATAGGCCTGTGAAGATATAGATTGTATCTACACTGGTTTGGATGGTTTCATTGCAATCAAGAGAAACATTGATATGTTTACAAACATTACATGTACATATTCCTAGGTCTCATTTCATAGACGTGCCCTGTTGCATTGGGAAAGGGCCTCTTAATGTTCTGATTGAGAAAACTACTGTTTACAGAATGATAGGATAGGGCAGTCGGTTAGTTAGCAATTCCGTGTTTTGGAGAAGGAACAGTATAGAAATATTTTCTCTTTACCTCCTACTTAATAAAATACTTAAATGTGTGTAATCATGTGTCTGAATTGTTTTCTTCTCATATAGTAATGGTTGTTCATTTTTCTTCTGCTTGTGGGAGTTTTCTGAACTAATTCTTGTGGCTTGTACAGTGTGCGATAAAACCTCTTTACTTATTTTCTGTTAAAATGTGATACTAGAAAGTGGCATCTCCATCACCACTCAACTGCCTGAAGCTCCTGTATGAAACCTCTCCAGTTTCCCAAAAAAAAAAATTCATATGGTAAAGCCATAAATAAAGCCATAGGAAGGTCCGCTCGCATAGATCCCCAACATGGCTGTAGACTCCAGGTAGTTAGAAACAAATATAGATGCCAGCCAGTGGTAAAGCCATCGTTATTAGGAACAGATTAAAAGTCATAAACATATGGCAAAGCCAGCATAAAAATGTGCATCAGAGCAGTAAAATGTGTATGGCTTTTAATCTGTTCCTAATAAAGATGGCTTTACAATTTTTGCTGATATTTTTTTTTAGAAAAAGGAGCGCTTTAAATGACCTTCCAAGGGCTAGTGAATGGGCTCGTAATTCATTATTCATACCATTTAGCGATGATGTGTACATTTAACACATTTACCAGCACTCCTTATGTATGGTGTCTATGGGAAGACATTCAGTCCGTTCCGCATTTTGTGGCTTTTTTTTGCTTTACACTATCTTGTAAGACCCATGACATCCCACATCAGTACCTGAGGTTCTTTTTGCGGGTCTGCTATTTTTGGCACATTTTCTCTTTATGAGTATAAAAGTAGGCACATTGCCACTAGTATACTGCCATGACTATAAGCTACATGCAGCATTAAATGTGTTGGATTTTCACTTTTTGACTTCAACTATGTGTTTCTTTTGTCCATGATTTTACATTTTAATGCATATCTATGAAATCATTATGTTTTAATGACCACAAATATTTTTCTTTGCTGGATAAGCCGGAGGCATCTACCTTCCTCTTGTTATATCTTTAATCCGCTTTTGCAATGTTTATTTGATAGGTAAAAAGATTTTCTAATTGGATAATCTATGTCCATATTCTTGGTTAAGTCATATGGAAATCATAGAGTCGTGTCCACTGATTAGAAAACCCTCCTATAAGCCATTATTACATGGTTGACTATTCATTTGAATGATTGCTGTTTACTGTTACATCTACTAGTTTCCTGTACAGACTTCCAAATAACTTAATTTTATTTCCAGTTTTCCAGTTGGAATAATATGTGCTCTCTGATTGTTACACAAGTTGATTTGTATCTGCTGAAGGAACGAGATCGACAAATGCACATGCAATGATTTTTGGTATGTGTACGACAGTATATGTGTATGTAGACAAAGTTATTCTTACTCACTTCAGACTGTTCCAGCAACTGTTAAGTGTCTGAAACTCTGTCTGACAACTGCATTTAGTTGTGAGTGAACCAAATGCTTCTGTATTTGCTGCTCCAGCTTCTATCTCTTGTTTCAGCCCTACTAGATCAGGCCATGGCTCTTCTGCCTGGGTTGCACAGAGGCAAGGCATCCAATATTTGAAAGAGTTCTGGCATGACAGCTGACTTAAAGGAGCATCTAGTTGCCATAATTTAACTACTATTTGAGGTTTTATACCTTTTTCTAATTCTTGTTTTTAATGCTGGCCCAGGCTATGTTCTTCCCTGCTGCCATGTTCATGCTGTTACTGCTGTTTCTTGATCTGCCCATACATGTGCACGCTTTCTCCTTTGCTCTTAAGTCCTTCACCTGCCAATTAGAGGGTTGTAGTCAATGGAGTATATCCAGAGCAAGGTTTTGTTACCAGTGGGGTACCTCAGGGATCTGTACTGGGACCCTTTTTGTTTAATATCTTTAATAGTGATATTGCAGAAGGTCTTGATGGTAAGGTGTGTCTTTTTACTGTGATGACACAAAGATTTGTAACAGGGTTGAAGGATATGTCAAAAGGAAAAAGATTTACGTAAACTAGTGGTATGGTCAGAGTTTTTGCAACTGAAATTTGCAAGTAAATAAGTGCAAGATAATGCACCCTGGGCGTAAAAACCCTCAGGCAGAATATAGAATATTTGATACAGTCCTGACCTCTGAGGAAAGAGATTTAGGGGTCATTATTTCAGAAGACTTGAAGGTAGATGGGCAATGTGAGTCAGAAATGCTAGCAGAATGCTTGGATGTATAGGGAGAGGCATAAGCAGTAGAAAGAGAGAAGTGCTCATGCCGCTGTACAGAACACTGGTGAGACCTCACTTGGAGTATTGTGCGCAGTACTGGAGGCCATATCTCCAGAAGGATATAGATACTTTTGAAGAGAGTTCAGAGAAGAGCTACTAAACTAGTACATGGATTGCAGCATAGAACTTACCAGGAAAGGTTAGAGGACCTTGGAAGAAAGATGAGACAGAGGGCATATGATAGAAACTTTTAAATACATAAGGATAATCAACACAGTAAAGGAGGAGTTGTAAACTACCACAACAGGACATAGTTTTAAATAAGAGGGGCAAAGGTTTAAAAGTAATATCACAAAGTATTACTTTACTGAGAGAGTAGTGGATGCATGGAATAGCCTTCCTGCAGAAGTGGTAGCTGCAAATACAGTGAAGGAGTTTAAATGGGTACTCTGCTGCCCCAGCATTGGGTACATTTTGTGGAAGGCGGGGTTGTGATGTCACTGCCACACCCCTCATGATGTAACACCACGCCTCCTTAATGAAAGTCTATGGGAGAGGGCGTGGCTTGGCAGGGACATCATGACCTTGCCGCCATTGCACGGGAGTCCCGTCGCTGGGATGGGGATAAGATGTCTAGGGGTGGAGTACCCCTTTAAGCATGCATGGGATAGGCATGAGGCTATCTTTCATATAATATCCTACAAACAATACCAGAGCCAGAAGGTACTTATGAACAATCCCAAGGGTGATGCAGGAGTTATATACAAGGATAATATCAGGGTCAATTGGGATTTAGCATCAGCAACACACCTGAATGATCAGTTTAATAGGCCGAGACCTGCACAGGTAATAAACTGGGGTCAACAAACAGTTAAAGGGGTACTCCGGCACCAAGACATCTTATCCCCTATCCAAAGGATAGGGGATAAGATGCCTGATCACGGGGGTCCCGCCGCTGGGGACCCCCGTGATCTTGCACGCAGCACCCTGTTATAATTAGTTTCCGGAGCATGTCCGCTCCGGTTCTGATTACTGGTGATCACGGGGGCCAGAGCATTGTGATGTCATGGCCCCGCCCTGTGTGACGTCATGCTCCGCCTCCTCAATGCAAGCCTATGGGAGGGGGCGTGACAGCTTTACGGTACGGTCTGGCCACACAGCATAGAAAAGTCACTGGTGGCATGGACCACATACGCTCCCCCAAAAAAGTGGCAAAAAAAACCTGTACCCCATAAAAAGCTAGGGACAGGCAGCCGATCAGCGGTCTCCAGTGGCTTGCAGGGAGTTGTAGTTTTGCAACATCTGGAGGACTGCAGTCTGGAGACCATAAGTCTAAGTGACCCACAGCAGTACCATGTGCTACCGGAAAAAAAAAGGGTCACAGACTAGTGGTCTCCAAATTTTGGCCCTCTAGCAGTTGCCAACCAACGACTGTCTAGGCATGCTGGGAGTTGTGGTTTTCCAACATATGGATGGCCACAGTTTAGAGACCAGTACACAGTAGTCTCCAAACTGTGGTCCTCCAGATGTTGCAAAACCGCCTGTCTGGGCATTCTGGGAGTTGTAGTATTGCAACTGCTAGAGGGCCAAAGTATGAAGATCCCTCACCACTCACCAACGATATTCTTCATCACTGCCGCCGGACCTGCTCGATGCCCGCACACCCACTGCTTCGGATGCACATTCGCCATATGGAGACGCTCGTCCCTGGACCCTGAAGGAGGACTTGTCTGCTGCAGGAGACTGCCGGAGAAGGTAAGTTTAACCTGTGTGATGCTGAGGGCTGGTCATTTAACTGAATGGCGTATATATACCGTGGAATGCGCAAACTCACTGCATCACTCTCATTATATATATGGCATTCTGCGTGAAGGGGTTAAAAGGTCCATTTAATTCAGATCAAAAAGGGAGTCAAATATAAGACTTTCTCAATACCTGGGATGGGCATAATGTTTTTCAGTGCTCCTACTGTATTAAAACAATTCCTAATAATTATCGTTAGGGTTGCTTTCTGCTAATATGTAGTTCTTTTAAGGCTAAGTTTCAACTTGGTTTATTGTACTGCGTGTTTTTAGTTTCCTGCATCCGTTTTTTCTGTCGTTTTTTTCTGTCATTTTTGCCTTTGAATGGAAATTGCATTTCTGGTCCCTTTGGCGTTTTCATAAATTTGCATTTGTTGGGTACAAAAAAATGTTAAAAAAAGCATGCAGTATTGATGGGAAAAAAATTATTTAACGAAATTTATATTTTTTATAACGAAATTTTAATTAATTTTTAAACAGGGATCAATTTATGTGGGTGGGCAGGGAACTAGAAATGTAGACGTCAATAATAAAAAATAAAATATTTTTTTTAATTAATTTTGTAAAACTTTTTATTATAGTGTATTTTAACAATATGTTTAATAAAGTGTGTGTGTTTAACTTTTTAAAATTTTTTTATTTATTTAAAAAAAAATTTAGTTAGTACTACTACTTTAAGCATGGAACAGACTGTTCCATGCTGGGAGTAGTAGTACCTGTACTAATAGACAGATTGCCCCGGGTGTCACTACTGATCACCCAGCAATAAGCAGAGTGTGCTCTATGTTGGGAGCAGTAGCACCTGCAGTTAAGGACAGATCACAGCGGGTGTCACTCCTGACACCCGCTGCTATCGTTCTTCATCCTTCTGAGATGCAGAGCGCCTCTATACAGTGCACCGCATCTCTGCTACGTACTCCGGCCGGCCAGTGATGTGAATAGAAAATGGCCGGATGGTGGAAGCCAATCCTCGCTCTCAGCGGAAATATGAATGAGTGATGGGAATTTATATTCACATCACTGGCCGTCCGGAGTACATAGCAGAGATGCGGTGCACTGTATAGAGGCGCTCCGCATCTCAGAAGGATGAAGAACGATCGCAGCGGGTGTCAGGAGTGACACCCGTTGTGATCTGTCCTTAACTGCATGTCCTACTGCTCCCAACATAGAGCACACTCTTCTTATTGCTGGGAGCTGTAATACCTGCATTAATAGATTGCAGCGGGTGTCACTTCTGACACATGTTGCGATCCGTCTATTAAAGCAGGTACAACTCTCCCAGCATGGAGCAGAGTGTGCTCCATGTTGGGAGCAGTAGTAACTGCATTTAAGGACAGATCACAACGGGTGTCGCTCCTGACACCCGCTGCGAACGTCCTGTATAATATATAGAAGCGTTCTGCTCTTCTATGGTCCCCTGCACTGATGTATATATACATCAGTGTTGAGGGTTAGCCTATGTCATTGTTTATATCCACCACAGTTGTGCACCTAAATTCTTGTATTATTCTAATTGTTACACATCCACACCGTTTATCTGGTGTAGGATTCTATTGTGGCACTTGTGGTCTGCTGCAGGCATCCTCCATTGTATGCATTTTTATGCTGGGGATCGCCCCTAGCAATGGACCACAAGGGCAAGATCATCTCCCCCAGTATAAATGCACAACTGCATTTGGGGTTGAGCACCTCCAGCCATTTGAGACCACGTCTTTGTTGTTGTTTAAACTTTATACGTGGAGGTGTGTAAACTCCATATGTAATGCGCCTTGAACATCTTCCAGGCAGCATTAAGGAGCACCTGTGAGGCTGGCAACTATATTAGCCAACTTAGGTGGGGCTCGTAGTCTGCCTCCCTCCTCCCATTGTGTATGTGTGCTTGTAGCCACACTGGAGGGTACCTGGGAGGAGGCTGTGAGTTGACCTAATGCTGCCGTAATTGCCCACTGGCCCCTGGTTTTGCTTATCACGCACAGGTAGGTTTAGTGTTAGGTCCCGTGCCATTTGAAAACCTTGGCGTTTGTGTGCGGGCTCAGGTATGTCCTTCATATAAGGATATACTGGCGAATGTCTCAATTTTAACATCAGTGTTGAGGGTTAGCCTATATACAGTGCACCTAAATTCTTGTATTATTCTAAATTGTTACACATCCACACCGTTTATCTGGTGTAGGATTCTATTGTGGGACTTGTAGTCCACTCCAGGCATCCTCCATTGTATACATTTTTATGTTGGGGATCGCTCCTAGCAACTGACTACAAGGGCAGGATCTGCTCCCCCAGTATTAATGCACAACTGCTTTTGGGGTTGAGAACCTCCAGCCATTTGAGACAACGTCTTTGTTGTTGTTTATATATACACCTATTCATATTTCCCGCAGAGAGTTGTGATTGGCTGGAACCATTCGACCAATCACAGCTCTGCAGGAAATATGAATCTGTGATGTGAAGAACTTCACATCGTAGAACATAGTGCAGGATAGCGGAGAAGAGCGGCTGCCCGCTTCTATACATTATATAGGAGGATGGCAACGGGTGTCAAAAGTGACAGCCGGGGCGATCTGTCTATTAGTACAGGTACTACTACCCCCAGCATGGAACAGACTGTTCCATGATTTAAGAAAATGTTAAAAAAAAGTTAAAAAATCTAAACACATACACACTTTATTAACCCCTTCCCGCAAATGAACGTGTATACACGTCCATTTTTCCTGTGACTTAACACAAATGGACGTGTATACACGTCCAATACATTTTCTATCACCATGTCCGTTGGCATGGTGATAGAAACGTCATCTCAGCTGTTCTGGACAGCTGACCGATGACACTATGCAGCTGGGGACCAATCAGACTGGTCCCCTGCTGCTGATCGTTGTCATTAGTCAGTCAGTCAGTCAGTGACTGACTAATAACAAGGACTTGCGGGGTTCTGGGCTGATCGGGTCTCTGGTGACCCGATCGCCCGGAAAATAGGGATGATCGGAGCGGTCAGAGACAGCCCCAATCATCCTAAGGGATAGGACCGAGGTGGCAGCTGCCACCTCGCTCCTAAACCCCTGCCATTGGTCGTTAGGGCTAGCGACCAATGGCAGGAGGGGGGCGGGAGATTAAAGGTGAAATCCCTGCTCTGCCCGCCCCTGAATGTCGGCGCAGAGCGGGGGGAAGATGTGGACGGGTTCGGAAATCTCACCTCACACCTTGACCGACGATCGCAGCGGGACTAGCGGCAGGATCGGGACAGGCAGCGCGGGACCGACGGAGACAGCGGCGGACGCAGCAGTAAAGATCAGCCCTAAGTGATCTTCACTGCTGCGTTCCGGGAGTTGCCAAACTACAACTCCTAGCAAGCCCAGACAGCCAAAGGCTGTCTGGGCATGCTCGGAGTTGTAGTTTTGCAACATCTGGAGGCCCACAGTTTAGGGACCACTATTCAGTGGTCCGGGCATGCTGGGAGTTGTAGTTCTGAAACATCTGGCCCTTCAGATGTTGCAGAACTACAACTCCCAGCATGCCTTGACAGTCTGGGCATGCTGGGAGTTGTAGTTTTGCAACATCTGGAAGGGCTACAGTTTGGATACCACTGAACAGGTAGATATTGCTCATGTGCTGCCACTATAATTAGGTAGAGATGCGGTTTTTGGGACTAGTCATGAATACCATAATATCTGACTAACAACTAATGGTAGAATATTCTAAAATATATTACAGGTTTTCCTTTTTCTGGTCCCCCTGATATGATGGGATTGATACTATACCATTGTAGACATGTGGCATTTTTTTAGATGTTCCGTTTATTTTCTTTGGGAACCGTTCATTGTTGGGGTTTTTCTGCAACATATGTTACTTTGACACATTATCCAGCTACAGTGTATATCCACTTAATAATCTGTCATGTTTTACATTGTGGTTTATTCATTATGATTTATAGGCACACTGCGGTTTGAAGATAATTATGTGTGGACGTTGCCACATACATTATTACATTGGATACTTGTGGTATATGTCCTTGGTACACACT